>NC_057386.1:30943163-31209219 GCF_019320065.1 Cervus canadensis
CTTTTCTTGGTTTCTGTCGGAGAATGTAAGAACGTCGTTCAGCCAACTCAGCTGTTCTTGGCTAAATCCACCATTAAACTGGACAAACTGGGGCTCACGAAGTCCTGAAACGAATCCAGTCATTTACACCCGTCAAATGTCAACACTTCTCTCACTCAGGCATCCAAACTTAGCTACCATGGGGGAGACTCATGCTTTTTTCTTCAGGAATACTCGGCAGCAGTTGACTTAAAATAGGGAACTAAAAGAATTTACAGCAATGTAAATCACGCTGTGTCTTACTCCTGACCTCAATACTCCTCTGCTTACTTCCCTTGCTCCCTGTTTACATTGAATACAAAATAGACTGTTTTCATGTCCACTGAGTCACTATAAAGTCACTTTCACCCCCAGACCCCTGTGCATTCTTTACTAACAAGGTCTTACTCTGCTTTGCATCTCTTGCCTTTGTTTTTGTCTTGAACGCTGTGCTCCACCCACTCTTCCCGAGGATGATGACTCCTCACTCAGGTTTCAGCTGAAATGCTTTTCTCCTTAGAGAGGCTATTTCTGGCCAACTAACTACAATGGTACCTCTAGTCCTTTTCTGTAATATTATGCTCTCTCTTCTGGGTGGCGTTTATCACTTCTCTTTCATTTATTATCTGTCCTGCACACTATCTTCTCTTGCTTCCTCCACTCTGTCCACAAAAAAGTGGTGCTGTCAGTCCTGCCTATAGCTCTGAAGAGGTGCCCTAGTGAAAGTGCCCGGCCAGAATATTAGGCCCTCAGATATCTGCTACATAGATGTATCTTGAACCAACTGCCACCGCTCCATGTGCCTTGAGGCGAGTGAGAAATCCTGACCCTGAACAACAGGACAGTATACTTTTACCTTAATCGTCCATCTTCCTGCTGAATAAAAGGTAGCTGAAGAATTTAAAGACAATGTATTAGATTCTCAGCTCAAAGGAATAATTCACCTTGAGGACTATTCAGTTCCGTATTTGGGTTGTGCTCCCTCAGTATCTTCAGACACTGCTGGTATTTTGGAGAAGACTGATCCACGCCCAAGACACTCATGTCATAAGCATCGAGTAAAATGAAGCGGAATTTAGGGAATGGCACAAAATGATACGCGTAATAATCCTCCGAGGGCACAGTCTCAGGATGGTGGGCAATCTGGTCTTCCAGAAACTTTGTGTTAAGTTTGGAGTTTGTTAAATAGTCTCTGCTGAAATTATAGAATTCGTGGTTTCCCCACGTGTGATGGACAGGGACTTTTAGCATTTGGAATGTGTTCATGACGCGCTCCAGTGACTTTTCTGATGCTTTGTACTGCGCATTGTATCCGTCAATGATGTCTCCAAGCTGAAGTACACAACGGGGCCGGCTGCTTTCTTTATTCCAGTGTTCAATAGCACCCTGTAAGTGAAGAAGACTGTGTCTGTAGTACCTCCGCCTGTTTCCCTGGAAATTATAGCCATCTTCCAAATCAGCGTATTGAATATCTGCTATCACTCCAAAGGAGAAGAGAAGTTCTGAGCTCTCACTGAGGGGTTCAGGTTCAGACTTATAATCCATACTCCAAATAGCTTTCTAAATAAAGAAGATGAAAAAGGTAACTATGTTATAAATGTCTTAATTTCCTACTGGACTGAAGAAAATGCCAAGATGAATATTAAACTTAATAGTCAATCCACGAGGTAGCTAGGTAGAGAAACGTGCATGGGCTTTAAAGTCTGATGGGTTAAGGCCAAATTATCAAATCCTCAAAATGCTTCTGCTTCCTCACCTGTAAAATAGATAACCTCTATTCTGCACAAGAGCAGCAATTAACTAAAGGGTATTAACATATTAATGAACAGGCATTCAAGTTCCTGTGAAGTCGAATTCAAGTCTGGTATAATTTGTAATTTTTAATAAATATACACTAATTTTAAACACACACACATGCCCTTCTTCCACAGACACCAAATAATTCTATCAAAAGCTCAGGACACCTTCTTTCAGTCAGGAACTGTTTTAGAAGTTACTATTTTATTTAACATTGTAAATTTAACATGAAGAAGTTGTAATAAAAACGCATTAGTAAACAAACACAGGAACAAGCTATTAGAAGAATCTGACAAAAGTTAACAGACCAGCTGAAAAAACATTGAATTCAATTTTAATCTATCTGATAGCTGTCTGATCAGTTAACCTACAACTGAGCAAAGAGGTGAACAGCATTTTATATGCTCACTGCCTGAATAAGCAAGGAACTTTCCTGTCTTTTTGCTGATTGGAGGAGTAACTTCTCCCTGGGGAAACAAACAGCGATATGGGGTGGGGGAGGAACCTTAACCATAGGCAGGTTCAAGACAGAAAAATTTGTTCAATTAAAAATGATTTGACGTGCTAAGCAAATATTTACTTCCAGCAGATATTCTAGAGAATTCTAGCATAATTCAGGAATCAAGAAACATGGGCAACAGCAGACCACCAACTTCCTGGTTAGCAAGCAGAGGAACACACTAGCTAAAGATGCCAGTTCATAGAAAATATCATGTCCCAGGGTCACCTTTGCCAGATGCATTTGCTCAGGAGAAACCCCGGGGGGAAAAAAAAATCCCCCGAAGGAGTGGAATCCAAAGTTAAGGAAGTAAGAAGGCCGGTTTCTCGTGTCTTTTTTTTTTTCCCCATATTTTGCAAATCCTCCTCAGAGATGGAGAAGGGTAAGACTAAGACAGCAGATGTTGAAGCAAAGGCAAGACAATTGAACGAGAGTTAAATTTTCGCAAGGAATGAAAAGTAAACCTATGAGTGCTCCCCGCTCCCCCCTCATTAGTGTCAGTCGCTCAGTCATGTCTGACTCTTTGTGATCCCATGGACTGTAGCCCACCAGGCTCCTCAGTCCATGGAATTCTCCAGGCAAGAGTACTGGAGATCTCCAGGGGATCTTCCCGACACAGGGTTCCAACCCCGGTCACCTGCATAGCTGACAGATTCTTTTTACCGTCTGAGCTACCATGGAAGACACCCCTCATTAGTAGTGGGCTTAAATAAATATAGGCTTGTATCAATCGCGGAGCCCAGGGGGACCAAGTCCAGGGCTGGGATATAACAGAACAAACACGACTCCGTACAGTGCCGTTATTTGTAGTTCGATTCCTTGTAACTTGGGAATATAAGTTCCAGGCAGTTCGGTCATACTTGACTAGTCCTTGTCACCCTGCACTACTCAAACATCTTAATCAATTTTTTTTCTTTTTAAAGTCAAACAGTATTTCAAGTGCAATGGGTGCAAAGCGGTGAACGACCGGCCTCCTGGCTGGGCTGGCCGAGGGCGCCCGACAGGGTGGGGACGGGGGCTGCCCGCTCCCGCCAGTCTCCCGGCGCCGTTTTCTCTTTTCCAAGGCTGGGGGCGCCGGGGGAGGAGCAGCTGCTGCGGTCGCCGAAGCCCACGGTCCCCGAGCTGTACTCAGGCCTCTCGGCCCAGGACCCGCCACGAAGCCCAGCCCCGGAGGCTGCCCCCTTCTCCCGCACCTGCCCCATCCCTCGAGCCCGGCCGTCTACCCGGTCGGCCCGGGCGCGAAACCACCGCCCAGCCCGGTCCGCCCCGCCTCCGGCCGCGAGGAACCACCTACCGCGCGCCGGCTCCTCGGCGAAATGCTCCCTGGCTACCGGATGGGCTACCGCGTCACCATCGAGCCCAGCGGAAAGAGCGGCTCTCCCTCACTTCCGGAGGAGGTGGAAACGGCGCCGGACGTCGAGGGGCGGGTCAAAGGAGGCGCGGTCTCTCGAGCTCATGGCGGGGCTGTCGCTCGCGCCCGGCTGGATAATGCGGCTTCCGGGCCGCCAACTTTGGCCTTTCTTGCCTCACGGATTCGGGGTTTGGGGCCCAGAGAAGGGGACCGCGAGGGTCTTGCTGGGGCGGCTCTGCGCGAGGCCAGAGGGGGCATGGCGGGCCTCGGGGCTCGCTGCCTGCTGCCTGGGGAGCCGCCCCCTCAGCACTGCAATGCCGCCCCCGCCCGGGTCGTCAGGACCGGAACGGAAGGGCAGCAGAGACCCCATGCGCCCCTCGAAGCCGGGGGTGAGTACATACCAGAGCCTTGCCTTTACTAGTCTCGGCTGTCAGTCAGCCCTGCGCCCTTCCCATACCACTTGGTCATGACCTCAGAAATCACTCTACCTGGCCTCAGGTTGACCTCCACTCAGCCTGCTCACCTGAGTCACAGCAGAATCTCATCCCGCGTTCTCCTCCGTTTTGCACGTACCCCGGTCATTAAAGGAGCTTCCCTTGTAGCTCAGCTGGTAAAGAATCCGTCTGCAATGCGGGAGACGTGGGTTCGATCCTGGGTTGGGAAGATCCCCTGGAGAAGGGAAAGGCTACCCACTCCAGTATTCTGGCCTGCAGAATTCCTTGGACTGTATAGTCCATGGGGTCGCAAAGAGTCGTACATGACTGAGCGACTTTCACTTTCAGCGTTAAAGAAAGATACCGGACTTGGATTTTAGTTCGCTATTGCGCGAAGAAAGTAAGTTTCAGGTTTTTTCAAGGGGTCTCAACCGTAAGTTTGCCATAATTAAAGAGTTAACGTTTTTATAATTGTCACTCGACTCTCCCTCCAGAGGCTTGTTGTGTTGTATGCTGATACTGAGCAAATGTGCGTCGTGGTTGCGTGCTGAGTATACCTTTTTCCCTTTGGTTTTTCCTGGATTCTAGGACCCCAAAAGAACTTAGGAGCAACTAGGCTGTAGTGATAAGTAAGAGAAGTGGTTATTGGAGCTGGGGGAAGATCAATGAGTTATTTTACTTATCGCGGGACTTGGAAGAAAGTACAAAGAAATAATGATGCTATTTGCAAGAAGTTCCACTTTTAAGTCTTTTCTACTTTGGCTTTGTTACTTCTGGAAACCAGATTTCGGTTCACCTCCCAGATTTATTTGGTTTATTTCTCAGTATCCGCACAAGCAGGTGATTAACTGATTTTTAAATCAGCAGTTGGGATCTTGGTCACACGTGCTAACAGTCATGGTGCTTGAGCCTTGGGTCCTGTTTTCACGGGAACAGAAATTGATTTAGGGAACGTTCCCTTGAAAAGACGTGCCTTAGTAATTGTGTTAGGAGCTCAGCTGCAACTGTATTTTTTCATCCCAAGGTACTGTAAAACATCCTGCATGTTTAACAAGATCAAGGCCTCTGTGTATGTATTTTAGAAACTGCTGTAATAAATTTAGTGTAATTAAATGCACTTTACTAATATTTTTAATTTTGAAATCTCTGCCCCAGTAGCCTGTTTCCTGGAAGTCTTTAGCCGTCACATTTGCTATTGGAGGAGCTTTATTGGCCGGAATGAAGTACTTCAAGAAAGAAAAGACGGAGAGTAAGTAGATGCCATCCAGTGAGCTCTTAATGTAACCCTTCCTGGCTATGGACTAGCATCCTGGTGGTGTTGGTGTTAAGCTTTGTATCTTGAAATAATTTTATGTTTATGGTAGGGTTGTAAAAATGACAGAATTCCCACGTATCTTTCACGTATCTTCACTTAATGTTAACATCTTGTATAACCATGACTATTCACTACACTACAAACTTTATTTGGGTTTCATCTGTTTTTCCACTGTCCTTTCTGTTCAGGGCAGACTGTCTAACTGTGTGAAAAGACTTATTGTAGACAGATTAGGATGTAGATGGTAAGAAGTCCAGAGGGTACAAAGATGACTAAGGTGTGCAGTCCAGCCATTGAGGCGCACATGACAATGAAACAGACACAGAAGTAAAGGGTTTCACTTGATGAGGTTCTGCCAGGCCAGAAGGAAGTGAATGAGAACCTGGTGTGGGAATGCCAGGAGCTGCTCTGGATTAACACTCGGAGTTTAGAAATTGTTTACAAGAACTTTATACTTTAGTGAATATTTCAGGACTTTTAAGGTTTGTTTTAGAAGCTTCTAGTAAATCCTTAAAGTATCACTTAACTCTGTTTTGATTCTTTAGAGAGTAACTTTTGATGCCATTATACAAAGGATAATGTTTATATCTGGGAGTGAGAATTCGTAGGCTTTAGAACCTTAGGAATATAAGCACCAGATTGATACACAGATATATTTCTTTCATGTAGCAAGCAGTGTTTTGCTAATTATGATTTTCATATTTTAATATGCACTTAAGTTGCTTCAGTTTCAAAATGAAACAAACTTGACAAACTAGGAAAGTAATAGTAGAGATAGTTCTAGAAAACCCAAGCTTCTTTTGACTTTAGTTGCAGTTTTCACCTTCTGTTAATAATCTTGTTTTGTAAAAACTTGTACTATGAAACAGTATTAGAAATGAGTATTTGCTGACATGATGCCTCATCATCTCTAAATACTGTATTATGTGTTTTCTACAAACAAGGACATTCTTCAACGTGACCACAATATAATCAACAAAATCAGAAAATTACTACTGTTCAATCTTCAGATCTTGTTCAAGTTTTGCATATGATACCCTCCTTTTATTTTTTAAACATTTTTTGGTCGTTCCTCATGGGATCTTTGTTCCCCCACTAGGGATTGAACCCTCACTCCCTGCAGTGGAAGTGCACAGAGTCTTAACCTCTGGACTGCCAGGGAAGTCCCAACTGTTGCCCTCCTTTTACAGCAGAAGGATTCAGTGTAGAACTACACCTCATAGCTAGTTCTCTCTTTGTTCTCCTTCAGTCTGTAACAGTTTTGCAGCCTTTACCTGACTTTCATGACCTTGACAGCTTGGAAGATTTAAGGCCAGTTATTTTGTAGACTGTCTCTTAGTTTGGGTTTTTCTGGTATTTTCTCCTGATTAGATTGAGGATGCTGTGTTCTTTTTGCATTTAATCAGGTGTCACATGATTTCAATTTGTCCCATTACTAATAAAATTCAGTCTGATCACTTGATTAAGGTGGTATCTGTCACTCTTCTCTACTGAAGATGTAATTGTGTGTTTTGTGATGTCCATTTATGTATGTAAATATTCTGTTCCCCATCAAATTCAATTTATGTACTTATGTCAGTGTGGACTTATGATTTTCTTGAAAGCCAGTGAGTTGTAGTCCATTATTCTCTTTAGTTTGATGCTGCCATTATCCCAGATTGGTCAATGGGAGTTCCTTTGAACAGGCTGTTATTTCCTTCCAACAGTCCTCCAATATTCTCTTGAGTTCATCCTTAATTCTAGTGTGGTAGAGTGTTCTAGGATCGTGTACTTTCTCTGCCCTAACCCTGGTACCAGCCATTTCCCTAAAGAGCCTCATTTCCTTTTAGTGGAAGATGATGACATTTGGAAGTCAGGATATGAGCTCATTGCAGTTAGGGTGTGTCCGCTCCTGCGTCCTTCCAGTGGACAGAACTAGGAAAGAGATGTACATGTTTATAGCTATATTTATTTCTGTATCTATATGTATTGAAACCATAAGTTCATACACTACCTCCCATTTCTTTCCAGTACTTCAAGATTTGTTCTACTGTCTCTTTCTATTGTTCTAATTCCTTTTCCATTTGTTTTAACAGTTATGTTTAATATATTTACTTATTGATCAGGCCCCTGTATGTAACTAAGGTCACATTTCTGCTGTCCTGTCCCCATGCAGCTATCCTCCTGCACACTCAGGCTGCAACATCACTGCCAGGCCACCCACCTCTCCCACCTGGGCTCAGACATTCTGTTCTGCTGTGTCCCTCCTCCACTCCATCAGGGCCGCACCTAATGGCTAAGGGCTGAATTGTTCTGGAAGAGGAAGAAAATTTTTTTTACTGCTTTTTTTTTTCTTATAGTCCCTATTATGTACAATAGCATTTCATTTCATTTTACTTTATACTTATTTCTCTTAAAAGATTTTTTTAAGCTTCTTGGAAACAGGCTATTTCTTCCACATTTTGTGCCCTCAGTCATTAATATAGTGTGAACCATAGATCAGGCATATGAGTACCTGTGGTTAGATTGACTTTTTTTTCCTCTCCTGTTTGTGTTTTTTTAAGAGCTGGAGAAGGAACGGCAGCGAAGCATTGGAAAGCCTTTACTTGGGGGCCCATTTTCCCTCACAACTCATACTGGTGAACCCAAAACTGATAAGGACTACCTGGGTCAATGGGTATTGATTTATTTTGGTTTTACTCATTGTCCTGATATCTGTCCAGAAGAACTAGAAAAAATGATTCAAGTCGTGGATGAAATAGGTAAGAAAGCTGTCTCATTCTGTAAAAAAGTACATGTTTACTTGATGCCCTTAGGTTACTTTGCTTTTTGTTACTGGTAGCTGGAGGGTTTTAATTACTCATTCGGTTTGTGAGAACATATAATCTCAGTTAATCTCAGTTGCACTTGTTAGTTGCTGTGATTCCTGTGACCTTATTCTCCACCAAAGAGGAAGTTTGTTTTGATGCTAAATATTAGATTGCTTAAAAATGTTGGTGTGGTCTGGGTCTCCCTTAACTCTGCTTTGTGTCCCTTGTTTTTTGTAGCCTTTCGTCATTTGTAGCCTTTCGTCACTGACCGTACCATTGCCTTTCCCCTGGTGACTGCTGGTTAGACTAGGAAATGAATTGTTCCAGGATATTCAGACCTTATTAACAGTTTCCTGGCACTTGAGAAATGGTTGTGGGGGGAGGCGGGGGCGGGAATCCTACAAACACTGGATTGGATTAAAAGACAGGATGTCCACATGATGTGATTCTGAGTAACAGCATGTCCCCACTGGTGCGGGTGTTCACTAGGATGTGTATCTGACTACACCACAGACACGTATGCACCTGCACTTCCTGCGGCTCCCCTCCCTCCCCCATCGGTGTTAGCTGTCCCCCTGTGTTGCCTGACCACTTTGCTGTGCTGCACACTGCTGTAATTGCTACTTGTCTTCTCCCTTAGAATGTGAATAATGATTAATGAGAACTTTCTTTCAGACAGTATTCCAACTCTGCCAAATTTAACTCCGCTTTTCATCACTATTGACCCAGAGAGGGACACAAAAGAAGCCATCGCCAATTATGTAAAAGGTATGTTTTATTTCCAATACTTTACGTCTGTTTAGTGCTTAGAGTTTTTGAAAGATCAGCTCACTGGAACCTTGCAGTGCCTTGTGAGATACAGGGACGAGTGGTGCCATCACTTGTTGTACAGGTGGATAGAAAGTGGCTCAGAAGTGTGACTCTGGCTGGTAAGTAAACTATTTTGTCACGGGGAAGGGTTGAACTTGGCCTTCATATATCAGAAAGGAAAGAGAGAGCCTTGAGTTGAGAGGACATAATTGCTTCTGAGCAATTCATCAGGAGCCTCTCGATGAAATGAAAGCGGAGAGTGGAAAAGTTGGCTTAAAATTCAACATTCAGAAAGCCAAGATCATGGCATCCGGTCCCATCATTTCATGGCAAATAGATGGGGAAACAATGGAAACAGTGACAGACTTTATTTTCTTTGGCTCCAGAATCACTGCAGATGGTGACTGTAGCCATGAAATTGAAAGATGCTTACTCCTTGGAAGAAAAGCTGTGACCACCCTGAACTGCATATTA
The DNA here is from genome assembly GCF_019320065.1 of Cervus canadensis. Taxonomy (NCBI): domain Eukaryota; kingdom Metazoa; phylum Chordata; class Mammalia; order Artiodactyla; family Cervidae; genus Cervus; species Cervus canadensis. The sequence goes on from NC_057386.1 coordinate 30,952,651, forward strand.
ACAAGCTTTAATTAACAAGCTTTGCCAACAAAGGTCCATCTAGTCAAAGCTATAGTTTTTCCACTAGTCATGTATGGAAGTGAGAGTTGGACTACAAAGAAAGCTGAGTGCCGAAGAATTGATGCTTTTGAACTGTGGTGTTGGAGAAGACTCGAGAGTCCCTTGGACAGCAAGGAGATCCAACCAGTCCATCCCGAAGGAAATCAGTCCTGAATATTCCTTGGAAGGACTGATGCAGAAGCTGAAACTCCAATGCTTTGGCCACCTGATGTGAAGAACTGATTCATTGGAAAAGACCCTGATGCTGGGAAAGATTGAAGGCAGGAGGAGAAGGGGACAACAGAGGATGAGATGGTTGAATGGCATCACCGATGTACGTGAGTTTGAGGAAACTCTGGGAGTTGGTGATGAACAGAAAAGCCTGGTGTGCTGTAGTCCATGGGGTCGCGAAGAGTCAGACATGACTGAGCTATTGAACTGAACTGAAGTGAATTGCTTCTAATTCTAGCTCAGAACCTCATTCTCCCTTTCATAAAATTAGGGCAAACATGCATTCTGGGAGTATGTTCATTGGGAGATTAAAGAAAAATAACTAAATATAAACACATTTTTGAACTCAGTGCGTATTTTATAAATCTAAAGTATAAATGATACATAGCTGTTTTAAGAAAGAATTTCAGTTAAAACATCTGAATATGTACTTAAAGCCTATTAGAAGGTACTTTTAAAGGCTAGAAATTATGGTAGAATTAAGGGTGAAAATTTAATTTCTTATGAGTTTGGGTAATTTCTCTGAATTCAAGTTTTTTCAGCTAAAAAAGGTGATGAGAACACAGTATTGTAAATCAACCATAATTCAATTAAATATAATTCAAGTAAGAGAAAATATGTAAAAGGAAAGAAAAGAATGACTTGTTAAAATTCGTGTGATTAAACACTGGAAGCAAAAAATAATAATAATGAGTAAAAATCTGATCAGACAGGTTTTGTTGTTTTACTAGTGTGTGGAACATGAGTGCTTAAAAATCAGGAATTTCGATTTTAATTATGGTGAAATTGATTTAAGCTACTGATCAGAAGGACTAATGAATAGTTTTCTAATTATTTTTATCATTTGACACCTAATACATATCCTCGAGAGCTTTGAGTTATTTTCAAATGTGTTTTATGTAAGACCTGCTGTGTATTTTATTATTTAACGTGTAATGAGAGATGGTTGATATATAAAAAGTACATAAAGTACAGCATAGTGTATTCCTTTTGACACATGTAAGAACTCAGGACACCGAGTGAACGTATCCATCACCCCCATCAGCTTCCACGTGCCCTTGCTATTCATGTCTCTCCCCTGCACCTACCTCCTATCTCTAGGCAACCACTTATCTGCTTTCTGTCGATTCAGATTAGTTTTCAAATTTATAAGTTTATGTAAATGGGATTATACAGTATATGCTGTCTTTTTAATGACTTCCTTCAGTATAATTATGCTGAGATTCATTCACGTTGGCTCAGACAGTAAAGAGTCAGCCTGTAGTGCAGGAGACCTGGGTTCAATCCCTGAGGAAGGAAATGGCAACGCACTCCAGTATTCTTGCCTGAAAAACCCATAGATGGAGGACCCTGGTGGGCTACACCCCATGGGGTCACAAAGAGTCAGACACGACCAAGCGGCTAACCCGCACACACAGACACACACCTTCAGTATAATTATGTTGAGATTCATCCATGTTATGGTCTGTATCAATAGTTTATTCATTATTATTGTTCAGTAGTATCCCATTGATGGACACTGGATTTCTTTCCAGTCTCTGACTCTTACAAATAGAGCTGTTGAGAGCACTCGTGCGCATCTTTGTGTGGACACGTGCTTTCATTGCCCTTGAGTAAATACCTCGGAGTGGAGTGGCTAGGTCATGTAATAGGTGAGTTCTTAACTTTTTAAGAAGCTGACAGACTTTTTCGCAAAGTGGTTGTGCATTTTTACACTCCCACTGGCACCATATGAGAGCTCCAGCTCCTCCACATCCTTGCCACACTTGGTAGGGTCAGTCTTCTTAATTTTAGCGGCTTCAGTAGGTGTGTTAGTGTTGTCTCATTGTGGTTTTAATAAAGCATTTCCCTTGATAACTTTTCATATTAATCATCTTTTCATGCTGTTACTTGCCATCTGTATGTCTTTGGTAAAGTGTCTCTACATCTTTTTCCCATTTTTATGGAGCTGTTTTATTTTACTTAAGTATTTGTTTATTATTTATATTCCTGATAAAAGTCTTTTATCAGGTTCATGATTTGCTGATATTTCCTCTTAGCCTGTGGCTTGTCATGTCAGCCATGTATTTTGAAGAGCAGTTTCCATTTTGGAGGGCTTCCCTTGTGAGTCAGCTGGCAAAGAATCCGCCTACAGTGTGGGAGACCTGGGTTCGGAAGATCCCCTGGAGAAGGGGAAAGCTACCCACTCCAGTATTCTGGCCTAGAGAATTCCATGGACTGTATATCCACAGACATAACTGAGTGATTTTAACTTTTCACCTCACACTTCCATTTTGGAGAAGTTCCGTTTATTAGTTTGTTCTTTTGTATTAATAGATTTTTTTTTTTTTTTTGTTTCATCTGTGAGAAATACTTGCCTAACCCAAGGTTACAAAGGTTTGTTTTCTCATTGAAGTTTTAGAATTTTTATTATATATAAGCAGAATTTATATCCACAGCTTACAGTTTTGTCAGAAATTGGAGCAATAGCATTGTTATTTTTTAAAAGCAGTTAAAAGCAGGTATAACTCATTGGGTAATAAATGATCTCAAATTTAAATATGTGTCATACTGACTTCTACTTATCATCACATATGAACCAAACTTAGGTATCCCCAAATAAGTAGATGTTTGTTTGAGTTGCTAACGGAAATACCAAAACCCTATGATAATATTCTTCATTAGCAAGTATAGTGGTTGATGATGATACCACTTCTAGTTGCATTTGGGGAGAATTTTAAGTATTTATTTAAGTTGGTATTTAGAAAATTACTGGAGTTTCAGCAATAGTTTTAAAAGGTTTGGATGTGCAGCTTGTTCAGGCTTCACTTACCTTCTCTTCATTTACTCAGAGGGTGGGGAAGCAAGACAAACCACCTTGCTTTTTCAGTTTTTGAGCAGATTTTCCTATTTAGAATGAGTTAGATCAGAGAATGATAATGGGCTTCCTCTCCCTTTGAAAGAAAGTGCTGCTGTTAAATGCTGGACTCAGCTCAGTGGTCTGATGAATCCAGGTGTTGTAAGTGACTTCCCCAGCTTACTTATACAAATTCCAAAAACTTAATAGCAAATGCATGCTGTGAGATTATGTGGTGGAAAATGAGGCACAGGTATTTTGAACCTGGCATGAACTAATCAGCCAAGTTTTTTCTTGTATGGTGGAATTGAAAACTGTGATGCTTAATTCATAAGGATATCTTTAAACTTCAGCATGTCTCAGAACTACACATAAATGTTTAAAAACAACTAAATTAACAAAAGATAAGACATAAATAATTAGAATACACTGCTTCAAGCTTTATTAGATAGTCATGAAAGGATTTGACATACATTATCAAGAACTTTTTTTGGTTTCATTGCTCTTCTCTATTAATACCCTGTTTCAAGTTTCATTGATTTCTGCTCTAATTCTCTTCTGCATACTTGGGATTTAATTTGCTCTCTTTCTAGATCCTAAGGTAGAAACTTACAGGTTTTATGTCTTATTTTTACTATATGCATTCAATAAGTTGTGCTTCCATTTTAATTTTTAAATTTCTCTTGAGATTTCTTCTTTGGCCCATGTGTTATTTAGAAATGTGTTTAATTTCCATGTGTTTTGGGGATTTTCCAGATATCTCTCTGCTACTGATCTCTGGTTTAATTCCAGTGTGGTCTGTCTTGGTGAATGTGACATATATCACAGAGGAAAATTTTCATTTGTTTTAGATGAATTTCTTCTTTGAAATATGAAAAACTGTTTAGGGACTCACAGGAAGAAAGTAGCAGTAGTTTTTATAACTGTTTTTTGAAGTAGGGATGGTTGGTTTTTTGCCTCTCTTTCACTGTCTTTCTCATTTTTTATTTAGAATTTTCTCCCAAACTGATTGGCTTGACTGGCACAAAAGAAGAGATCGATCAAGTAGCCAGAGCATTCAGAGTGTATTACAGCCCTGGCCCCAAGGATGAAGATGAGGACTACATAGTAAGTAACTGCTCAGTTTCAACACCTGGGCGGGCTCCCAGGTCTCAGACATTTACAAGCTTTCCATGACAACTGGCTTTAAAAGCAAAATGAAAATGGTAAATAATCTGAGATGATAGCAAATTCCTTAATAATTAGGGATGCTTGAGAGGATAGAAAAGTGTATATAGTTTTTGAAGGATAAGTAATTTATATTTTTTGTTCTAATAGTTTAATTGCCCATTTTTCTCATGGCACATAGAATTGTAGAGCAGTATATTAAAATCTGGGATATCTTAAATTCACTAGAGTATAAAATAATCATTTTGGGCAAAGCTCATTTTTAGTTTATAAACACTGTATTGGTTCTCTCTGCCCCCTAATGAAGAGGCTTAAGAAATATGCTCCTTTTGATAAGCAGTGTTAGGCCTTAGGGACCTGCATTTTTGGGTTTGAGTGAGTAAGAATTCTGAAAACCAAGAGAAAAGAAAGCCATAGGCAGTTAGACTTTTTATAAGATTTCTTTTCATACCAACTATATACATTTACATTATTTTGTGTTTAGTTGCGTTTGCAACTACTAAGCTCTGCATAATTAGGTGTTTAATATACTTTTTTAAAATGAAGAACAAATTCTATTAGGTGATTCTTCTGCAGATCTTAGGTTAGAGCGCTGTTCACATTCATCAGCAGTACCCAGGAGTCTGAGTCATCTTGTTCCTCTTCTTGTCAGTGGTTTCTCAGTGAAGCGTAAGCACCACCCCTACCCACCCAGTTTCCTTCCCAACATGGACATACTTCCCTATCCCATGAAGAGCTTACATTGTATTTTAGTAGTATTTCGAGATTTTTCCTCAGTTGTCATGCTCTATTTTCTCTGTAATACTGTTGCGACAAAGTGATGAATCATAAGAGACTTTCCAGCTGCAGAACTGGTTCTGTAGAAAGACAGTCAGGACCCTGAATCACTGGTGTGCCAGCAGCACCATGGCCAGCTTCCAGGAGGGTTTGCAGAGGGGTCGTCTCACTGCAGTGCTACCTCTACAGCCCACTGTTATTTCCCCACCACCTTTGAACCTGGAGCATGTGGGTGCCCCATAGCCTTTGGCCTAAATTAAAGGTCTGTTTTTGGTCCCTTTGCCTTAAACCCACATAGTAATCTTAGTTTTAGTTCTGGTGCCTCATAGACCTAGGGAAACTTGAGTTCATGGGAGAAGAAGAGAAAAATCAGCATTTTTTCTTACACTCTTAAGTGAAGTAGGAGGACCTACTGTGGTTTCCTTTTGTCACACTAATAGCATGAGAAGAGCAGAGAAGAAGCCGAGGAGAAAGGAGAGGTTTTCAGACTTCTTTATCTTTCTGTAAAAGAGAGTTGTACTGACTGGTTTTGAGCTTAACTTATGATAAGAGTGGGAGCATTTGAACTAGTCAGTCAGACTTCCAGGGTTGAACAACTTTATTAAATTAAACATACACACAGTTGTCAACTAGTTAACACTCCTTAGTCTTGTGCTTATAGCTCATAATTCTAAAGTTAAATTTTACAGATTAGACCAAACAACCTAAAATACTCAGTTAAAACATTCAGCTAATGTTAAGAGATACTTTGCTGAACCCAGAGCACTGCTCACCACAGGAATGTGATTTGGGTCACACTGCTGTCAGACACCCACCTCTATTGTCAACTGACCCTCATTGTTTTTTGTTTAAAAGACCTTGAGGGAATTCCCTGGTGGTCCAGTGGTTAGTACTCCACGGTTTCATTGCAAGGGCCAGAGTTCAGTCTCTGGTTGGGGAACTAAGATCCCATAGGTTGATCAGTGCAGTAGACCGGTAGATAGGCAGACAGACAAATAAAAATACTTTGAAACCTTTGAGCTGGTTGGTCTTCATTTAGTAAGAGTGCATCTCTTCTTGTCTGACCATAACCAGCCCTGAAAGGCAAGGTGCCAGTGAGCTCATAAACATAAACCAAACGCAGGTACTGAGATTTGAACCCTAAGATAGCCATGCAGATAATCCAGAATATGGGTATTAATCTTTTAATCTTTAAAATGTGAATATTTAAATCTTGTGGAGATTTCTTAAACCCTCTAGAACCCATCTGAGACCCCATTTTGAGAAATAAATACTGACCTACTACAATAGAATGCAATGTTTTGATAAGAATCAGCGAGTTCACTGCTCTACACTTGCAAAATCAGCCAGTAGGAGGAGACATTGTCAAGCTTCTTGGTTTTTTTCCATACTAGTGTGACTCTGTCCCTTGAGGAGATGGTAGGGGAACTTAAGATTTAAGAACATGCAGGGAGTGAGGGAGTACTTTAAGATGGAGAGGTAAAGGAATGAGATTTTCTTAATCTCAGTAGCAACAGAGAGGAGCTTCTGGCTTTGAATGCTCGTGGCATCCTCAGACCCATAGTGTGCATAACCTGAACATGCTACACATTCCTGACAGCTAAGTGTGCAAGCCATTGTGTGATATGTGTACTGTATTATTTTCTAAGTGTTAGTTAGAAAATACTTTTGAAAAAGAATACACATGGCTTTCAAACCTGAGATGTTCAGTCTTAATAAAAGAAGTGTGAGTTGTATAATGTGATGTCATCTTTCACCTGTTGGATCAGAAAGGTCAAATATATTGTCATGATCTTATTTACAGAAAGAAAATACTACAGTGAGTGAAATTGGACCCACTGGCACTTCCATGCCTTGTTGATGGGGGTCAACTGATACGCCCTCTTCAGAAGGCTATTTGTATTATCGTCAGCATTTAAAGCATTTAAATACTTTTTAGGTTAGAGACCCTATTTTTTGGAATTTGCCTTACAGATATAACCTACAGCATTGTTTGTAAAAGACTGAAAACCAAGCAACAGTTTTTTAAAAGGCTTCTATACATGTGCTGATAGAGAACAACATCCAGTATATTGCCAAGTGGGAAAACAAGTATAATGTGGTAGTGGTTACGCAGTTGTGTCTGACTCTTTGCAACCCCAAGGACTATAGCCCACCAGGCTCCTCTGTCCATAGGCTTTCCCAGTCAGGAATACTGGAGTAGGTTGCCGTTCCTTCTCCAGGGGCTCTTCCCAACCCAGTGATTAAACCTGCATCTCCTGCATTGGCAGGTGGGTTCTTTACCACTAAGCCACCAGGGAAGCCCCATAATGTGTTGTCACTTCTGCATAAAAAGAAATAGGTGGGTATTGGCACATCAGTAAATGCAAAAGGATTGTCTGGAAGAATCCAGCAGGACCAGGTAGCTGTGGTGCTCCCTGAGGAGAACTTAGGGAGTCTGAAGGAGTATGTATGTATGTGTGCAAACTTGCATGTTAGAAACACCACGTGGTTGCTCCCCAGCATTCCTGTAGAGATGGTGGTGGGACAGTCCAAAGATTATGGAGTTTGGAATGGGGTAGATCTGGTTCTAAGCTTGCTCTGGCACTTAATAATTATGTCACTTGCCCCCTGGAGCCTGGTTTTCGCTTGCAGAGGAGATAGTACCTGTCTCCTGGGTTAAGATGACATGTGAAAGTGCTTGTCTGTGGATGGTAGTGTCCTTTCTCTGCACTAGAAATTACTTGAACTTTACAGTAGAAACAGATGCTAATTTGCTCTGCCCACAACCTCAGTGAACACTGAGACGCGGCCACTGACAAGTCTGACAGTTTGGGTGGGACAGTATTTTTACTCCGTGTTAGAATACTCATAAAATTAAGCCAAACACACACTGAAATTCTGGTTTCTTAAGGAGGAGAGAGAACAGAATAGAAAGAGTAGGAATAAGGAAGAAATGGGGTGAAAAAAGAAGAGATGTGAGCTATGGAGTAGGGCTTCAGGAGATGCCTGGAGGCCTCGTTCTGACTCTGTCAGCTGTTTGGAGAAATGCAGGTCCCCGTCCTCCCGAGGTGAGTTATCCCCAGACCCCTGAGATCAGCAGCTGTCTGAGCCCCCAGGTCTGCATTCTTTCCGATGTGAGTAGGCTAGTGACTCTTTCCATTTGCTCTCTCTTTTCAAATGTGTGTGTGTAAAAAAAGCATGACAACTTCACAGACGTAGCTTGGGTGTCCGGGTATATTTGGGGTGTCTCCAGTCTGGTATGTGTGATCACATTCCTGTCTTTGTCTTGCCGAATAGCAATCAAGCCTGGAATAAATTCCAAGGATTCCAAGGGCCAAGTCTTCTGCTCATTTAACCTTGGATTTGTGAAGCATATGACTCAGAACATTAATGGCTGGTCTGGACTTTAGGTTGAGCTAGGAACACTTTAAGAACTTTTCCAGGAAAGTGGATAATGGATTTAAGGGCACTCCTGGGAAGTATAGTGTTGATGGCTCCCAAGGAATTCTCTTTAGGTGAGATTGTTCAGTGTAATGTAAACACTTCCCAGGGAAAGAGAACATTCATTTTCATGTTTCCTTTTGAATCACTAATATCAGAACTAAATACTATGTTGGAATTTATATATATTATGTGTTTAGTGGTTAGTGTTCTGGGTTTTTTCTCATAAAACATGGTAAGTAGAATTTAGGATGTGATGAATGATAACCAGTTCTTCCAAAAACATAAAAGAACATACCCAAGAACTTAATAAAGTAATTTCTCACCAACACTTTTAACCCCATGTGATATCTCTTTATGATGTGGTTAAGGGGTCAGATAAAATATTTTACTCGTAAACATGGACTCTTTCCAAGCAGGCATCGGTGATCCACAGCTTTGGCTGCTTTGTGAAGGCCAGCAGCAGCCATTTCTTAGAAGTGTGTTCTTCCCTCAGAATTCTGTAGATGAGTGTGTTAAGGATTGAACTGAAAGAATTCCAAATTCTTGCTTGATGTGTCAAAGCAATGGTCAGGGCAAATTTCTGAAAAAAGATTTTAGATAATTTGTGGTTGTGAATTGACCGTAATAGACTCAGGCCCATTCCATAAATAATAGAAATGCTGCAGAGGTTAGCATCTTACCTGCTCTATTTATTCAGTACGGTAAGGAGCTTATTTTGGTGAACTTTTCGTCTTCCTTCCCTTTCCCCTTTTCTCTGCAGGTGGATCATACAATCATAATGTACTTGATTGGACCAGATGGTGAATTTCTGGATTATTTTGGCCAGAACAAGAAGAATGCAGAAATAGCTGGTTCAATTGCTGCACACATGAGGACACACAGGAAGAAGAGCCAGTAACTAACACAGCATGGCCACGCTCTATCCTCCTGCCAAAGCGGAAGGACTTCATCTCCCGTAGGAGCCAGTACATACATGTACATACATGCAGCCTGCAGAAAGGCCTTCACACCAGGAGAAAATATAAATTTTGGACAGGGCATGTTACGCTTGGGTTCATCAAGGATGAATTCTTGGAACTGTAAAGATTACAACCAAAAGTCTCCCAACTTGTGGCCTTCAGACCAGAGAACCCAGTTGTCTTAAAACCAGTGGAATGGACCTCAGGGAAGGATACAGCCAGAAAAGACGAATCGCAGGCATCTCCCCACGTGAGTGGGGCCCTCTGGTCACATGGTTGTCTCTCCAGAGTCTCGAGGTCTTGCTCAGACAGGTTGTACTGAATTTCCAGGAGGATTGTCGCTTGCTTTCCTCTTTGAGGTGGCTGATGCAATCAGATCAGGCTCTCTGACATTCGTAATTAATCTTTATGCTTGAAGGCATTAGTGTAGTCTTCCTTGTGAATGAGAATCATTGTCATTGTTGGCAGTGTGATGCCCTGTCAGCAGGTGCTGATTTTACTCATAGAGAGGGAATCTGTTGTTTGGGACAAACTATTAGATCAGGCAGGTTCCCTGGGGATCTTTCTTGTGATTTTTAGCAGTATGATGTGTGGGGCTTCTAGGGACCTACCGGAGGGTGTGGGGATAATGGACCATGAGTGTGTACAGAGTACCCGCCTGCCTGTGCTAGACTGCACTTGTCTGAGATAGAGGTGTGCTCAGCTTTGCAGCTTGGACAAGCATGGCCTTTCTCATGGGTGCAGAGATGACAGCTTAGAGCTCCTGGGGCTGGTGGGTAGGTACTTGTTGGAGTGCAGGCGCCTGGGCCCAGGGCTGGGTTCACTGAGCTGCAGAAGGATGCCGAGGCTGCGTTCACACCTGCCGCCCAGGTTCCTCTGATGCAATGGCAGGGCACTGGGGCCTCAAGAGGCTGTCTGGGGGGCCAGGAGGATGTGGGGAAGGCAGGTTTGGATCTGGGCGAGGACTCTGCTCATCTTTGGCATGTCCATCCGCAAAGTGCTGGAGTCACAGCCATTAAGGGAGACGCTGGCTTTTGTTTCAGAAGTTAACTTCCCTGGAATCTGGACTTGACTGTCTGATCACGGTTCTCCACCTGAAGCCGCTGCAGAGCCTTTGCCAGTCTCCACACACCCTGACAGGTGTGGTGCCTCCCTTCACATCAGTTCTGTGCAAGTGACATGGCTCTATCTTTTGGTTCTTAAATCCTCTTCTCAATACTTATGTTAAGCCTACTACAGATACTTACGTGAAGGGGTGTGAAGAAAGTCAAACTGTGGAGCGGTTCTGGGCTGAACTGTATCCCCTGGATTCATGTGCTCGTTGAAGTTCTAACCACAGTGCCTCAGAATGAGACTGTGAGGAGACAGGGTCTCTCAGAAGTTAAAGTGAGGCCTTTCAGGTGGGCCCTCATCCAACATCCCTGTTCTTACGAGAAGAGATTGGGACACAGGCCAAGAGAAGACCATGTGAAGACACGGAGAGAGGCCTTCAGAAACAAGCCCTGCCCATCCCTTGATCAGGGACTTCTGGCCGCCAGAGCTATGAGACAGTAAGTGTCTGTTGTTCAAGAGCTGGGACTGTCGTGCTTTGGGACAGCGCCTAGTGGACTGCCACAGTGCCATTCTCCCTTTTGGCTCCATAATACAAAGCTACCCAGATTTAGTTTATGTAAACCTAAATGCAGGCAGAAGTCATTGGTTTGGGATGACTTTCCTAGGAACCTTGTCAAGAAGGTAAGAAACTTAAAAGAACCTGGGTCTCGTGCATTGCGGGCAGATTCTTTACACTTTGAACCACAGTGGAAGCCCTAGTAAAAGCCTCGTCTCACATAACAAAGAAGATCTTAAGTATCTGAAATGCCAGACATTTAAAAAGATGATCTGTTTTAAGCCACAGAACATTTGTGCGGATCACTTTGCAGCAGCTTATGCCGGAGAAAATTCAGTCTTCATTCTCAGCTGTTGCAGGTTAGAGCCTGTGTCATGATCCAGAAAAGGAACAGAAGCTTTTGAAAAAGACCTTTTATTTGCTCTTCATTCCAGTGTTGAGTTTAAAGGCTTAGAAGTTGGGCAGAGGACCTCAGAGATGACGTCCGAATATCTCCACCCAGGAGGGGACACTCCCAGAGATTAGGTGCTGGCCTCACTCTTGAATCTGCACTTGAAGTTGGGTCCCAGTTTGTAGTCAGGTCCCTGCCTGTCCCAGGGCTGTGAGGTGCTTATGAAAGTGAAAGTCGTTCAGTTGTGTCCAACTCTTTGCAACCCCAATAGTCCATGGAATTCTCCAGGCCGGAATACTGGAGTGTGTAACCTTTTCCTTCTCCAGGGGATCTTCCCAACCCAGGGATCAAACCCAGGTCTCCTGAATTGCAGGCGGATTCTTTACCAGCTGAGCCACAAGGGAAGCCTGGGGTGCTCATGGGGGCCAAACAAAAGCTGATGCGGGGAGGGGGTACACTGTGCCCATGGGGCACCCATTCTTTGTAAGCCTCAGGAAATTAAAATCAAGGCTGCCTCTCAAGAAAGTACCAGTTGCAAACTTGACCTGGATGGGTTGTGTTTTCACTGATCTCTTCACTGGAATTAATATTTTAAGAAATGGCATTTATTTGAAAATTATAAGAATCCTGTCCATGCAGCAGGCCCAAAAGTACTGTGTGCACCTGGCTGTCAGTGCAACGTCAGGTGTAAGAGCCGAGACTCGCTGAATATCAGTAAAAAGCCTGTGTGGATTGACAGCTAATGTGAACCAAATGAGTGGTTTGAATTTGTGAATACCTGCATAAGAGATTGTAAAATAAATTGTTTTTAAATATAAGGTTAAAAGAAATTAAAATTTTCAGATCACCAATACTGCTGTAAATAATGTCTTTTCTTATTTTTGCATATAGCACAGTTTAAGTTGTGTGAGTGTGTGTATGTGCGAGAGAGCTACCCTTTCAAAGACCAGTCACACAAGCATTCTTCATCCATTGAGCTCATACATTTTACTTGCGGTTCTGAGTTACATTACTCTGTAGAGATATGGGTGGTTATTCCTATTAATGAAGTACAGTTAATAAACTCTTTAGCCAGATGTTCCCCTTTAGAACCTAGGGGTTTTCTATTCATTTTAAGAATATATATTAAAGTTTATTTGTCTTCCCACGATTACAACATAAACATTTGTAATATTCAGAAAAGTTGAAATGTTTAAGTCAGCACTGTTCCCCCACCAGGAAACTTTGGATGCATTTCCTTTGAATCTTCAACCTTAGTCTTTGTACCGGAAATCCACCAATGTGTTCCTTTAAAAAATTAAACGTTAACAGGTCAAGGTCAAGCTCAAGCCTCTGGACAGCACTTCCCCACCATCCTCAAAGGCAGCTGTTGTTAAATGTTGGCTGGGTATCATTCTGGAATACTAAGGACCCACTCGGGCTGCATTCTCAGGCTCCAGTTATGAACACTTAAACTAGCACATGTGCCACTAAAGTTTTTTTACATAGCTGTTATTTTTGTTACATTTTTTTCTATAGTTATATTATTGAATTTGGCAAATATCGAAGGTAGCCCAAAATAGCCCCCTCGTGCCAAGGTTATGTAGTGGACTAACTGGAGAAAAAAACGTTTTCAGGGCAAATTTGAGCTGTCCCCTCATCCCTCACCATTGCTGAATGATGCCATCGTTTCAGGTACGTTGGAGAAACTTCATTCTCAGGACGACAGCGTGGAACTGGGAACCACAGGCCAGGGACCTTCAGAGCTGGCCAGACTGGCTTCCCCCATGCAGGTGCGGTTGCGTGCAGCGCGTGCACACAGCCTGGCTCTCCACCGTGTATAGCTTCTCGTGTGCTGAAACCAGTCTGATTTCAATCCTGACGATGCTACGGTAACTCGAAGCCTCACTTTTCTTGCCCATAACCTGGGAACTTAAGGGCACTGGTGTGGCAAGGTCGGTGTGAGGGTAAGAGAAGCAGTGTGGAACACCAGCACGTGCTCAGGGAGTGATGGTTCATGGTATTTTTGGTCCTGATGAGGGTGGTGATTTGGGTCTTGATTGACAGGTAGTGTCAACAGTGGGTTTGTGTGTGTTCTACCCTCCCTCCACCCGTACCCCACTTGAGCCTGCCTGTATCCTAATACCTGGACCTCCCACCTCTTGCTGTTTCCCCATGCTGATACACATAGCTGAGCCTGAAGCTGTTCGGTTACCTTGCCTTACTGAACTGTTCACACCCGCTCTCTTAAATGGTGTCCAGATTAAGAAGAGTTGTGGGAAGAGCCATCAAATTGAAGCCAGGACCTTTGAGGCATTTGGCCCTGACAGGAACAGCAGGGCATGAGCACATGGTCATGATCAGAGCAGGTTCTGCTTCAGGAGTGGGTGGGCACTGGGGCCTCGTGAAGCTGTTGGACTCAGCAGCTCTGAGTCTGCAGAGGAGGAGGCAGTTCTCCCAAGTTCTAGAATGTGATGCTCAGGGCACTGGGTGGTTGGAGCGCTCCGGGCTTCGTGAGGGCTTTGACCACAGATGCAGCTGCTCTGTCAGACCGTGACACTTTCTGTCACGTGTTTCCGGCTTTAACGATGTGTCACTCCCACTTTGACCTCAGGAACCGGTCGCTGTGTCTCACTGCTCAGATTGTCCTGAGGCCTGGTTCCTGCCATCGCGGGCTAAGTTGGTTTGATTCTGTGCCATTTCTGCCTACACTTGGTTCACAAGGTGGCACTTTCTTGCCTTTGAGGGTCCATCAACAGGTCATGAGCGAGCGTTTCTTCGTGTCTGGCCCCAGGACACCCTTCTGGAGGCGCGGTGCTCAGCAGCCTGTGTGTCTGTCTCTTCAGTGTTGATGATGCATCTGCTCCCCATTTGCTGAGTGCAGGCCTGACCTCTGTGCTGGAGACGGGAGGGGACTGAGCACCTCCCTGCCGAGTGCAGGCCTGACCTCTGTGCTGGAGATGGGAGGGACTGAGCACCTCCCTGCCGAGTGCAGGCCTGTTCTCTGTGCTGGAGATGGGAGGGGACTGGGCATCTCCCTGCCGAGTGCAGGCCTATCCTCTGTGCTGGAGACGGAAGGGGACTGGGCACCTCCCTGCCGAGTGCAGGCCTGACCTCTGCGCTGGAGACGGGAGGGGACTGAGCACCTCCCTGCCGAGTGCAGGCCTGACCTCTATGCTGGAGATGGGTCCGGGGCTGGGGTGGGGAGGTGGTGCGGTGGGCGGTGGGTAGGGACTGAGTACCTCCCTGCTGAGTCCTGGCCTGTCCTCCGTGCTGGAGACAGGAGGGACTGAGCACCTCCCTGCCAAGTGCAGGCCTGACCTCTGTGCTGGAGATGGGCAGGGGGTGGGGTAGGGACTGAGCACCTTCCTGCCTGGGGAGCTCATCTGCAGTGTGGCAGACAGACCGTCAACAGAGAAATACATAGGGCAGGTCAGATAGTCAGAGGTGCTGGAAGGAAAAGGTAAGGGCCTGGAGAGCAATGAGGGTGGGTGACAGTGTGATTGGTCATGGAAGGACTCCTTCAGGAGGGGACTGTTTGGAAACTGGGAGTGAGCCGTGTATCCGGGGAGACCTTCCAGCTCGAAGGCCCTGACCCCAGAGTGAGTGTGTGGCACTCAAAAGCAGGAGCCCAGTGTGACAGTGGTTGGTGAGTCTGAGGGACAGGAGGGCTGGAGAAGGAGCCGGGAAACACATATGTCAGGCCCCAGAGCTCATGACAGGGACCCTGTTCTATTTCAAGTGTTGAGGGGGCCCTGGAAGGGCGGAGGGCAGTGCTTGATCTGATGCCAGGGTGCCCACCATGACTGTTGCTTTGACCACGTAGGGCTCTGTGGGTGCCAATGTCACCCCCCAGGGGGTGTTAAAAGTCACTCACCCTGTGTCATATTTTAGGAGAACATCTCTGTGAATGTTTAATTGAAAGAAAACTTAAGCTTTGAGCTTTCTTTTTATAGTGGGAAATTTTCAACATAAAGAGTGGCCTAGTTTAGTGAACTTGATATGCCCATCACCAAGCTTCTGTAATTCTCAACACGGCTGAGCTTATTTCTTCTACACCTCCACCCCCTCCTACCAAGTCCCGCAAGTGTGCACATCTTTCTTCGTCTTTGAAAAATAACCAGTCTCATTACCACATCAAAAACAAGTTTTATCTGTTTTTGCTTAATATCACTGAATATCCAGTCAGTGAAAAGTCAAGTTTATAGTTGGGTCCTTTGCTTTCTAGGAGCCACGACACCTCATTATGGAGGGGTGTCCTGTCCACATCACATGTGTGACTCTGGGTTTGTGTTTGCATTCAGTCAGGGAGGACACAAAGGGTTTAGAGTGAAACAGCCGGGCAGCACCCTGCCGTGGTTTTCGGGTCAGACTCTTATCAAACTTGGGCCCACTCAGTTCAGTTAAGCCATTCAGTCATGTCCAGCTCTTTGCAACCCCATGGACTGTGGCACACCAGACTTCCCTGTCCATCACCAACTCCCAGAGCTTGTTCAAACTCATGTCCATCGAGTCAGTGATGCCATCCAACCATCTCATCCTCTGTTGTCCCCTTCTCCTCCCACCTTGTGTCTTTCCCAGCATCAGGGTCTTTTCCAGTGAGTCAGTCTGTACATCAGGTGGCCAAAGTATTGGAGTTTCAGCTTCAGCATCAGTCCTTCCAAGGAATATTCAGGACTGATTTCCTTTAGGATGGACTGGTTGGATCTCCTTGCAGTCCAAAGGACTCTCAAGAGTCTTCTCCAACACCACAGTTCAAAAGAATCAATTCTTCAGTGCCCAGCTTTCTTTATAGTCCAACTCTCACATCTATACATGACTACTGGAAAAACCATAGCTTTGACTAAATGGACCTTTGTTGACAGAGTAATGTCTCTGCTTTTTAATATGCTGTCTAGGTTGGCCATAACTTTTCTTCCAAGGAGTAAGCATCTTTTAATTTTATGGCTGCAGTCACCATCTGTAGTGATTTTGGAGCCCCAAAAAATAAAGTCTGACATTGTTTCCCCATCTATTTGCCATGAAGTGATGGGAGCAGATGCCATGATCTTAGTTTTCTGAATGTTGAGCTTTAAGCCAATTTTTTCACTCTCCTCTTTCACTTTCATCAAGAGGCTGTTTAGTTCTTCTTCACTTTCTTTCATAAGGGTGGTGTCATCTGCCTATCTGAGGTTATTGATATTTCTCCCGGCAGTCTTGATTCCAGCTTGTGCTTCACCCAGTCCAGCGTTTCTCATGATGTACTCTGCATATAAGTTAAATATGCAGGATGACAATATACAGCCTTGACGTACTCCTTTTCCTATTTGGAACCAGTCTGTTCCATGTCCATTTCTAACTGTTGCTTCCTGACCTGCATACAGACTTCTCAAGAGGCAGGTCAGGTGATCTGGTGTTCCCATCTCTTTCAGAATTTTCCAGTTTGTTGTGATCCACACAGTCAAAGGCTTTGGCAGAGTCAGTAAAGCAGAAATGCTCATCCACATGCAGTAAAGCTGGTCTACTGATACCCTATGGTGGTGAAGGGAAGTGCAGCATTTATCACAGCACTGAACAGGGAGTCCAGGTAGCTCGTGCTCTACAGGCCCAAACTTCCCTGATAAATTTCCGAGAAAGGTTTTTAAAGACATGGCGACATGGCGAGGGAGAAGGTGTCGTGGGTTGTGTGATCTGCTGGAGGACATTGTTCTGATTGGTTGGTGGTGAGGTAATCAGGAGTCAACTCCATCAACCTGGCTTCAACTACTCTGGGGTCTGTGTGCTTGTGATCAACATGCAGTCAGCTTCTTCCACCTGTGGGGGTTTCAGTATCTGCAAAGCAAAGGAAATGGCTCAAAATATTATCTGTCACCCTTGAGGAGCAGCTGAAGGACCTTAACTTTCTTAATGGCTAAACTCTTATTTTGTCTTACTTTTTTCCTTTTTTTCTCTGTGTTCTTACTTCTCGGATTAATTTTACTCCTTGGAACTCGGGGAAGGCCAAGGAGGCAGAAGCTCTTCTGCAGACTGAAGGCAGAGTGGGGATGTGCATGGGGGAAGGGTAATCTGTTCTGAGAAGGTCACAGAGTCCTTCTCAGTTACAGGACCAGGTCAGAAAGACCAGCTCACTTGTCTTGGGTTTGTTGTTTGTAGAACAGGAAAAACAGAGGACAAGATGAGACCCTGAGAACAGGGAAGACTAATGGAAGGTTGTGATGAGACCTGAACTGTGCTCATCTGTGGCAGGAGGTGGGCAGGGACTGAAGGGCGGGCGCTGAGGCCTTCCGGGAGCTGTGGAGATGCTCGGAGCTGGAACTGGGTGGTGACTCATGTAGCCTAAGAGGTGTTAAGTATAAACTTGAGATGTATGCATTTGATTGTTTATAGCTCAAAAAAAAAAAAAAATGTGGAAGGGACAAAGAGCTCTCCTGAAGGCCAGGCTTGACAGAGAACGCCGTGAGGTGGAGACGGAGTCGGCCATCACTCACCCTCGCTGCAACAGCCTGGACCGGGTCTTGAACTCCCAGCACCACCAGGTCGCAGGTAAGAAGGGGGTGAATGGAGACCCTCCGAGAGCTCTGACGAAGCAGAGGTGGGTTGGGGCCAGAAAAACGGGGCTGGGAGGGGAAGCGGGCCGTCAAACGACGGCTCCTCAGCCCCACTCAGAGTTGCTGGAGAGCAGACGGAGGTCGGAGCAAACTCTAGTCCTGCTCTCAGAGGCAGAGCCGTTTGTGCAGAGGCTTCGGGGGCTTTCTGGGACCCGAGACGCCAAACGGGGACAAACCAGAGGACAGAGCAGGCAGGTTCCCTGCAGGTGCAGCGAGCGGCACTAGGTCATTGTCAGTCCTGCTGCGGGGCTGGTGGTCTGTGTGCTTGCTGAGTCCTGGGCGCTGCCCCTACACTTGGGCCATGTGAAGTACTCCTGGTGGGGATGGTCTGCAGCTGGGGTCCCCTATCCAGTCTCCCTTCAGGATGACTCAGAGGTATGAGGCCACGCTGAACTTTGTAGTCGGTGCGCAAGCCCCCCAGTCTCGAGGGCCCTGGGCTCTGCGTCTGCTGGGCTCCCAGGTCTCTGTGGTGACCTGGAGGACATGGTGTCACCACGTATCAGACGTGGTAGAGACCATCCCGTCTGTCCTTGCTGTGTAAGAAGGAAGGGCTGGGGGGACCCTTCTGCAAGTCTGTCTACAACCTGGCTACCGAGACGTGGTCCTGTACCTGCAGCGTCACCTGGGAGCTGACCAGAAATGCCGAGTCAGGCTCCACGCAGGTGTCCTGAGTCAGAAGCTGTAGTTTAACGAGATCCCATGTGATTCTTGTGCACATTACTGTTTGAGAGCCACTGCTCTGCAACATGTCAGCTTTCCACCTCCACACCACAGAGCCTACCAACTTGCCTCCAACGGAGAAAAGGAAGGATAATGAAGTAATTCATCTTACCCTGACCAGGAAGCTCTTTAATTAATTTTGCTTCCATGAAACACATAATTTGAAAGCATCTCTCAAGTAAACAGATTCCATTTTCTGGTAACTGATCACTCCATTTAAAAAATTTAATCAAAGACATACATCATTCCCTGTCAGAACTTCTGTTCAGCCTTAGGATACCAGGGGTTTCTCCACTGACTTGCTGTAATTCCAGCAAAAACCAGAGATATGCTGTTTGGTTAGCCTGTGAGGTTTTGTAAGGTTAATTGCAATGTTTCCATTTGAGCATTTTTAAATATTGATTTGAAACCAGATGAGGACCATTTAACTGTCAGTGCCCTGTGCAGTCAGGCTGATGAGAATGGCTGATGGGATTAAATGAAGCTGGGAGAGGCTAAATCTGCTCATCTCCTGGTCAGCTCAGACTCAGAAAGGCTCTGAGTTACAGAAGAGACAGGCTATGGAGCCCAGCAAGAATTAACTCCCACCCTTGACAGGGACAAGCATGGAGTATGTAACTTGGTACACACATGATACACTCCTCAGTAAACTAAAACTTTGCAGCAGTGTTTTTTAAGAGCTCAACAAAAAGATTCTGAAATTAATCTGGAAAAGTAAATGTGAAAAACAGTTCAAGATACAGGCAAATAAGACAGTAAAAATAACAGCAAGGAGAAAGGACTTGTCTACCGTTATTAAAATACATTACAAAGCAATGATGACTTAATACCCATTCAACAGATGGATCAAATCACAAAAGTATGGAAACAGATACATGGTTTATCAAACGACTATATAACAAAGGTGGTAGGTATATTGTACTGGTGAAGATGATTAAAAATGATTACTGCAACTTAATGAACTTAACGAAATGAAAAAAGGAATCCCAGTGCTACATCCTCCTTTAAAATGAACACGCAGGAAGGCAGCAGCCCACATATGCGGGTCCCTGGGGGGCAGTGCTGCCCACTGCACCACAGGGTCACCTCCACCGCAGCCCGGAGTGAGCCCTGAAACATGGACAGAGGAAGAAGGCCCTGCCAATTAGCAGTGGGAGCTGAAGAAAGGAGGCCAAAGCAACCTCCACCAGCCATATGCAAATTGAAGCACTGGGTGCAAACATGGCAGCAAAGGAAGCCTGTGGGTGGAGCAAGAAGCCAGCAGGCAGAGATTGGGGATGGGGGTGGGGGGCGGTCACTGAAAGTCAAAAGCCTGACCTGCCTCATCCAATATATGCACATTTACTGATTTATACATTATATATTATACATGTGGGCTTCCCTGATAGCTCAGTTGGTAGAGAATCTGCCTGCAATGCAGGAGACCCCGGCTTCCTGGGGAGACCCGGATTCCTGGGTTGGGAAGATCTGCTGAAGAAGGGATAGGCTACCCACTCCAGTATTCTTGGGCTTCCCCGGTGCCTCAGCTGGTAAAGAATCCACCTGTAATGCGAGAGACCTGGGTTTGATCCCTGGGTTGGGAAGACCCCCTGGAGAAGGGAAAGGCTACCCACTCCAGTAATTCCAGCCTGGAGAATCCCATGGGTCGCAAAGAGTTGGACACAACTGGGCAACTTTCACTTTCATTGTACGCATGCTGTGCTACTGTGCAGACATATTTGGAAGTGGGTGTCAGGGTGGCATATGGAAAGAGAAACTTGAAAGGACAAGACAGCAAGTAAATGGTGTTATTAGCCCAGGGGATGGGTACCTGAGTATTACTCTATAAATGGAATGTATTTTTGTACACCTTATGTATGTTCTGCTTTCCTGTAAAATCTTTATGTGCACATAAGTAGAAGGGCTGATAACTTACTTCCCACACCCCCTGTTGCATGTGCTCCTGAGTCTGGAGAGGAGTGCTTTGGAGTCCGTGGCGTCCCGGGTTTAGATCCCACCTACGCCCATTCTTAAAGTGCCTGCCCTCCCCACCCCAGCCCCTCTCTCCAGAGTTTCTTCATGAGCTTCTGTTTTTCTTCAACCATAAAAGGCAGACTAAAATAGTAGTGAAAGCTTTTGTAGACATGACAATAAAGGCAAAAAGCATAGAGTAAGTCATTGCTAGGCTTAATCAAAATCATACAACAGAGTTATTATCACTAATATGAAAGGAATGTTTACAAATCCATATGGAAGTAGAAGATGAGCACCCCATGAGAGCTGGGCAAAGGACATAAAGAGTTCAGAAAAGAATATCAAATAGTTAACAGCCATAACTACAAAAAGCCAACAAAAAAACAATAGTGGTCAAAAAATGCAAATTAAATCAGTGGAGGTATTATCTCTCAGGTTGACAAAACACTAAAAAGAACGTCGCCCATTAAGAAGGAGGCTCAGGAGAAATGGACCCTCACATAGAGCTGGCGGAATAGAAAGTGTGGCAGCCAGCCAAGACCTGGAGACGCTGGGGCTTATCACTGTTTCCTTGGATCCGATCTGTCTGGGGAGAGACATGGCCAGGATCCAGCTCTGGATTCCCACCTGGGGAAGTCCAGGGAGGAAAGGCTCCTAGTCACATGCCATCGTGGACATTCACCCTACACCCCATACGTGGAGAAGGACAACTCAGCCCTCCTCCTGCCCCCATAATACTAAAGGATGCTGTCAGGGCCCTTCTGGAGCAGCAGGACAGCTTGGTGCCACCAGACTCAGCAAGGAAACCATGGTCCACCCAGGGGCCTCTTGCCACCAGCCAGCATCCCTCACTGAATCACAGTCTCCTCAATTAAGTAGGGATAATTCCACCTGCTCTGCCAGTCCCCTCCCCCCAGGATTGTTGTGAGGCTCACATGAGATGAGGAACAAATGGGGAAACATTTGCAATATACATGAGAGATTACTAAAATCTCTGATATATGAAAGTTCTTGAAATAGAAAATGATTAACATTTCGAAAGAAAAAGGACAAAAGACATGAAGACATAGAACAACAAATGACCGACAGCAGCAAGTGGGATTCAGCCTCACTCGTGATGAAAGCAAAGCATCAGTGAGTCACTGTGTTCACTTATAAAACTGGCCCGAATGAGTGATGATACCCAGAGCTGGCGAAGACGGGAAGTGAGCCCGCCACAGTGGGAGTGGGGGACTGTAAATGGATATAGTCTTTCAGATTACTATGTCTATATGTGCCAAAAGCATTAGATTCAGTAATCCTATTTTTGGAAGTTTATCCTAAAGAAATAACCAGATAAATGTTCGAAGAGGTAAGGTGTTCCTCACTATGATATTTTCAAAGGTGAGCTTTGTTAAATTATGATACCTCTGCATAATGGAATTGTGTGGCCCTATTGAAAATGATATGAGGACATCCCTGGTGGTTCAGTGGCTTAAGACCCTGTGCTCCCAATGCAGAGGGCCTGGGTTCCATCCCTGGTCAGGGAACTAGATCCCACATACTGCCCCCAAGACCCAGCACAGCCAAATAAATAATTTTAAAAAATGATGATATGAATCTAAAGTCCCTGACAAGGAAGGATGTCCACAGTCTGTCAAATAAAAGCAAAGGTGGTTGCAATTACATTTCTGCATGATAGAATTTTGGTTTTACAGTGAGCATGTGTTGCTTTAATAAAAATACATAAAAGTCACACCTTTTTATTTTGAAAAGACAAATACAATGTTTGGAAGCAGTATATAACATTAGTGACTAAGCTCTGAGTGGGAGGTTATGATTTGCCTTCATCTACTATTTCCTTAATTTAAATTTTTGTATGAATATTAATTTTACAATCAGAAGAAAACATTGGGGAAGGGAGCATTTTCCCACAAGCTCTGGCTGGGGCAAATCATTTTTTTAAAATAATTTTTCTGGCTGTGCTGGGCCTTCATTACTGCGGCGGGCTTTCTCTGGTTGCAGAGAGCAGGGGCTACTCTCTAGCTGCAGTCTGCAGGCTTTTCACTGCGGTGGCTTCTCTTGTTGCAGAGCACGGGCTCTCGGGGTGCTCGGGCTTCAGTAGTTGCAGCAAGCAGGCTCAGTGGTTGTGGCACACGGGCCCCGCAGCATGTGGGATCTTCCTGGACCAGGGTTCAAACCTGTGTCCCCTGCGTTGGTAGGTGGATTCTTAACCACTGGACCACCAGGGAAGTCCCCCAAATCATTTCTATGTTAACTCTTCACTCATTGTCATTCCTGGTTTCCTGAAGAGCCCACAGCTTGTTTTTCTAGAGTTAACTGTTCTGCTCGGGGGATGATCCCTGGCCTGACTCATGTTTCCACAGAGTCCACAGCCCAGGCCCCTCCCAGGGATGAGAAAGCTTTCGCACTTCGGGAAGAGAAACTAGGGAGGGAAGGGCCTCCCTTAGGCCCCGTCAGGGAATGGATGAGGTGACCGATGGGTGACATGGTGACAGGAGGGTCAAGGCAGGGGGAAGCTGACTTTTGCTGCCAGAGGGCTGGGTGGTGGCCCTTACAGCCCCACCTGGAGCGGGTATAAGGGACAGATGGGTGTGGGTGAGAATGCCCTGGAATGGAGGTAGTGTTATTGGTGAGGGGGTAGGGATATGTGTGAGATGTCTTGAAACTGCCTGGAAGGACGTTTACTAACCCTCCTGGGTGGGGCGGGTGGGGGGCAAGGCCCCAGGTGGGCTTGTGTCCAGGTCTGAGACATTGAGCAAGCTCCTCAGCACAGCCAAGAGAGGAGGAGCTCAGGCTCCCAGGCTGGAGGGTGGTGAGGGGAATCTGGAAGGAGAGGCGGTAACATGGAGGAAGGTGATGTCCCCCTCCCCCTCCCATGTCCCTGAGATTCACACAAACCATGGGATGCTCCCTGCAGCTGAGTTTCTTGTGCACAACAGGTGAGGGCTGAAGTTTTGCACTGAAGCTGACAAAGGTGTCCCTGAAGTGCCAGAGATGGGAGGCCTCCTGCCTCGCCCAGCTCCTTCCTGAGCTCCCTGCAGCTCCTCTTTCAGCACAAGCCAGCCCACAAAGGTCAAAGGTATGGAATTCATCCCTCAGTTGCACTGTCTGTTTCGGGTCCGTCTGGTTCACCACTTGGCTCTGGCTGCCTGGCACAGGCCCGGGCACATCCGTGGGGGCCTCTGTTTTGGGTGGGAGCTGGAGAGTGTGTCAGTTGACCTGAAGTCTGGAGGCCATGGGGACTGAAGGAGCAGGGACAGGGCCCCTTCCCTGCGGTGACCCCTGCCAGACAATGGCGACTGTAGATCAGAGCTCCTCCCCCACCCCCAGAATGAAACTTAAGGTGCCCCCCACCATGTGGAGGGCAGGTTTGGGGATACCAGAAGGAGAAGGGGGCAGCATCCTGAATGGACCATTTCCCAAACAATAGAACATTTCTGGAATCCACTCAGTTACCGTGAAGTGACAGAATTTAGTTTTCTCCTCTGGTGGAAGTGGACATTTGTAAACAAAGTCAGAATCTGTTAAGAAGAAATAGTGGCAATTACTTCTCTGCCTTTCCCTGTAGTCGGGAAGTCGGTGCCTGCTTCACAAGGGCAGTCTCGCAGGGAGACAGCACTGGCCAGGGGCTACCACTGTGGGGTGGCTACCCAGTGGGGTGTGCCCGGCATCACATGCCTCCTGCCCGCCTTACTATGAAGGTAGAATGAATACTGTGACACATCAGAGCCCACCTCATTCTTCTTAGGGCATGTCCATGCTTCCTTTTAATGAGAATGGTAAAATCAGAGAAAGGAGGGGAGCTTGGGGACCTAGGAAATCAGAGAGACCCGTTTCTCGGATGAGGGGACTGAGGCCCGGTGAGGAGAAAAGATGAGCCAAAGTCTCAGGTCGAGGCTGTCTGACTCGCTCCTCTTACCTGCCCGCCCCCCACCCCCCGCACGCCCACCCAGGAAGCTAAGATGTTTGACTGAAACTCCTAGTGTTTTGTCCTGCACCCACACCTCCCCTCCCCATTCCCCACAGGTGTTAGGGTCTAGATACAACATTGGGGCCTGTGGAGGAGGACAACCCTGCCACCTGCTTTTCCCCAGGGCTTCTGGATTCCCTGGGGAAAGGGTGTCACCTCCTAAGGAAACAGCTGGTCAGTTAGGGGTGGGGCCGCCCAGCCCTCCCAGATTTAGGAATCAGGTCCGTCAGGGCTGGAAGCAGCTGAAGAACTTGATTTGACAGTAGTTCCTACCCAGAGGCCTTCCTCAGCATGACCTGGAGAGCCTTAGGAAGCCCACATGCCCAAGTCCAGCCCCCAGAGATTCTGACTTAATAGGGTCTGGGTTAAGAAACCTCAGCTAGACCAGCTACTTCATGAGAAGTGTTTGAGCATGCCTGGGCCCCTGGCTGCAGCTCCAGTCACTGTTCTTTGAGAGGCTCCTCATTCCCTCCGGGGCCACCCCTCCCTCAACACACACACCCACACCTGCTGGCTCTGCATCCTATTCTTGCTCTTTTTAGTCACTGTTCGGGGAATATCTGTGTGCTCTCAGATCCATCTCTTCACTTCAAATTTCTATCACTCTAGATTCTTTCCCCTACCCCTGGAACTCTGAATGGTTAGTACTCACATGCAGGTTTTCATTAGAATCTGGGGTGTGCTAGATGGGGGAACCTCACAGATGGTACTCAAGCCTAGACATTTGGTTGGTCTGGGGCAGGGGAATCCCAGGGATGGGGTCGCACAGAGTCAGACACGACTGAAGTGACTTAGCAGGAGCAGGAGCAGGGGCAAGGCTGGGTCCTTTTCTTGTTGGTTTTTACATTCTCCCCTTGCTATTTTTTTTTTCCCACCTCTGAGGCATTTTATTTGTATGTCTTACATCCCCAGGCTTCCCTGGTGGCTCGGATGGTAAACCATTTCCCTACAATGCAGGAGACTGGGGTTCAATTCCCTGGGTCGGGAGGATCCTCTGGAGAAGGAAATGGCAACCCACTCCAGTACTCTTGTCTGGAAAATCCCATGGACGGAGGAACATGGTAGGCTACAGTCCATGGGGTCACAAAGAGTCGGACATGACTGAGTGACTTCACTTTCACTTACATCCCTAGAAAAAGAATCCAAGGATTTTCCCTCCTGTGCATTTTTGTCTTGCTTCTTCATGGTCCATGATGCCAGCTGAGGTTGTCAGTACAATGAAACCAAATTGATAGGATGGGAGCAGGTTATTCTGCCATTTTTCTAGATCTTTGAGTTGCACATCAAATCTGGGGCTGATCACTCCACACTTATTTGGCCTGCCTGTGAGGTTCACAACAATTTTCCCAGCCCTGTGAGTGATCATCAATGATTTCAAATTCGCCAGTGTAACCATGCTTCATCATCACAGTTGGAAACCTGACGATGACTTTGGAGTACGGCCTAAAAGGACCTGCTGTTTGTCTCTCTTTTCGGCACTGTTGATACTAGAGAGCATCAGCCAGGACATTCATGCGCACCATTCTGGCGGCATGGAAAGATGGTGGATCGAGCTCTCCTCACTTTTTATTTGAACATTTTCAAACTCAGAGAATGCAGATTTACCCTTTCCTTAGAGCGAACCTATTGTTACTTTAAAAATTTAGTTTATTTATCTGGTTGCGCTGGGTCTTTGTTGCTGTGCACAGGCTTTGTCTAGTTGTGGCAAAGGGGGAGTCTGGTCTTCATTGCAGTGTGCGGGCTTCTTGTGGGGGTGGCTTCTGCCATTGTAGAGCACAGGTTCTAGGGTGTGTGGACTTGGTGGCTAAGCATGGGCTTTAGTTGCTCTGTGGCGTGTGGAATCTTCCTGGACCTGGGATTGAACTCATGTCCCCTGTGTTGGCAGGCGGAATCTTACCCACTGGACCACCACTGGATTCTTACCCAATATCAGACCACTGGACCAGTATTGTTACATCTTTGCCATATTTGCTTTACCTGTGAGTATACATTTCTTTTTTTGGCTGAACCATTTGAAGTTCCTGTGTAAGATTCTATCTCCCTAAATATTTCAGCATGAAATATCTAGAAATAAGATCATTTTTTTTCTGCATAGCCAAAATCACATTTTCACACCTAAGCAAAATAGCAGTAATTCCTTAAGTAACTCCTAGCATCCAGTTTATGTTCGGATGTTCTCAGTTTGTCCCCTCTTCAGGTTTGTTCTTTCTCCCTTCCCTCCCTTCTGTTCTCTTTTCCATTCTAGGATCTAACCAAGGCCCATGTGTTACATTCGGTTCTATCTCTGATGTCTCTTTTCCACTAAAACACATTTCTAAAAAAATTTGATTCACTTTGAACTATCTAGGCCAGTCCTTACAGAATCCTACTTTCTGGACTTGACTGACTGCTTCTTCATGGTGTCACTCACTTGTTTCTGTCTCTACTTTCTGCAGTTGTGGACAGAGGCTCGAATGGACACAGGTGAGACCTCCGGCAGGTCCGTTCCCAGGGTAGCGTATCCTGCATCTCCTTGTTGCAGGCCGGCCAACTACCCAGTGTTACTGGTGCTGCTTCCTCGCCTGGTGAAAACAGTGACTGTCTTCTTCCCTAAAACCCTTTCCCCCAGTGGTTTTAGCATCACTGATGATCCTTGCCTGGATCATTTATTTTATTAGCAGTGGCAAGGTGATAATGTGCCTCTGTCTCTCATTCTGTCTACATATATGACCGGCATTCTTCTTTAAAGAGGAAGAACTTTTCTTCCTTGCTGCCCCACCCGGCCCAACCCTGTCTCACCTTAGGACTCACAGATTATTTCTTATTCAATATGTTGGTATTTCAATAAGGTCGTTCTTTCAGATACTCAAATTGATTCAGATGAACAGGTCCAGTTCAAATTAACATGGGGGTTTTCTTACCTTCTTTTATTTTACACTCACATCTTTTTTTTTTTTTTCCTCTTAGGGTGAAAATCTTGGTTCTTGTAAGATGAATATATTTATTTAGTCATTTGCATTATCTAAAAACATACAGCTGTTTCCAATTTTAACCCAGATTGCAACTAATAATTAACCTGCTGGGAAAGGTTCCCAATTAATACTTCTCTGTATGCTTTGAATACATCTCATGAAGAATGTACAGAGTATGTTTCAAAATTGACAGGAATTATTCTTTTCTAAGTGTGGTTATTAATTTGATATGCATTGGATTTATTTGTACTTTCATAAATTTGATTTTAGGAATTGCCTTTTTCCTTCCTTTTTCTTAAAAATTATTTTTGAATAAGTCATTGGCTTGGTTTAAAAGTCAGAACTATGTAAGAAGGCATAACTCATGGTTTCCATTCATACTCTGTGGAGTGTGGGGAATTGTTTTCTTAGTTTCTGGTTTATCTTTCTTAGGTTTCTTTTTGCAAAAATGAGCAAATATATATAGATATTCTTATATCTGCTTTCTTACACGAAAAGTTAGAATTCTGTATACAATGTTCTAGACCTTTCTTTTTTCACAGACAATATATCCTAGAAATGTCTCCATCTCAGCTTATAGAGTTCATTCTAATTTTTTTTTAACTCATTAAAAAATTACTTTTGGCTGTGTTGGGTCTTCACTGCTGTGTGTGGGCTTTCTCTAGCTGCGGCAAGGGGGGCCCTGCTCTAGTTGCAGGGCACTGTCTCCTCTCCTTGCAGCACATGGGCTCAGTAGTTCCTGCTCTCGGGTTTCGTTCCTCTGCAGAATGTGTAATCTTCCCAAATCAGACACTGAACCTGTGTCCCCTGCATCGGCAGGTGGATTCTTAACCACTGGCCCACCAGGGAAGTTCTTCTTTTACATGGTTGCCTCTCCATAAAGCCACATATTCTACCATGGGGATAGAGCATAATGTGTTCAATAAGCTTTCTACTGATCAATATTGGGGCTACTTTTAATCTTCTGCTGTAATAACAGTACCGCAGTAGATAACCCAGCACTTGCAGTGTTTTAGTATTTGTGGACATACATCTTAGGAGTTGATTCCTAGAAGTGGTT
This sequence comes from Cervus canadensis, assembly GCF_019320065.1. Classification (NCBI taxonomy): domain Eukaryota; kingdom Metazoa; phylum Chordata; class Mammalia; order Artiodactyla; family Cervidae; genus Cervus; species Cervus canadensis. The sequence goes on from NC_057386.1 coordinate 30,981,309, forward strand.
TGATAAGTCAAAGGGAAACTGCATATTTAGTTCCCCCCCACCACCAAATTCCCCTCCACAGCAGTTGCTATGCAATTTTTTACCCACTAGAAAACTATGAGAGTGTGTGTTTTATCACAGCTTGCCAACAGAATGTTTTGCGCAGCATTTTTGGATTTGTTCCATTCTAATTAGTGAGAAATTGTGGTTTTAATATGCTTTTCTCTTGAAATAACGATGAGCATTTTTTCACATATTTAAAGACCACCTGTGTATCTTTTTGTGTGAATTTTCTACTTGTTTACTTGCCACTTATTTCTGAGGGTTTTTTTAAAATCCTTTTCTTAGCTTTTAAAAATCATTTATATATTAAAGACACTGGCCCTTTGTGATGCAAATTGGAAATATTTTCTCCCAATTTGTCCTTTGTTAATTTTTGTTTTTTCCCATGGAGTTCTGTTCCTTGCTATGATGTTGTCTTTATTTTTTTTTTTTTTACAGCTCTGAATTTTGAGTCAGAGTTGGCCTCTCCCACCCCAAAATTGGAAAGGAATTCACCCATGTTTTCTTTCAGTACTCGTTTCATTTCTTTACACTTGGGTGTGATACACTTGTTGTTTAATATGTGGTATGTGTGTGGTATGAGGTATGGATCCAAATTTATCTTTTTCCAAATGGCCATCCAGTTGTCACTCCACCACTTATTAAGGAATCTATCTTTGCTGTGATGACTTGAGATGCCCCCTTCATCCGGAATCAAATTTCCAAATGTATTCGGGCCTCTTACTGGCCGAGAATCTAGTATGTTCCTTTGATCAGTCTGTCTCTTCAAGCATCAGTACAACCTTCTGCATTATGTAGACTTTATCATGTATGTTTTAATATCTGGTAGGATGTCCTGCCTTTTACTTTTCTGTTTTCAGGGTTTTTGTTTTCTTTACTTTGTATGCATGAGATTTAGAATTAACTATATAGCTCCAGAAAAAAAGTTGGTATTTTTTATTGAGATTGAATTAAATTCATATATTAATTTGGATGTAACTGGGATCTTTATGATGTTGAATCATCCTATCCAATAGCAAGGAAGACCTACACATTTGTCTTTTTGTATTATTTTAAGGTTTAGCCCATATCTTGTTAAATTTGTTCTTTAGTATTTTATTTGCTGCTAAAGAAGTTATTTCTTCCATAGGAGGTCATATCTTCCAATTGGTTATGCAAAATTTATTTTTTTTGAACAGTTCCTTGTATGATTCTAAGGTACAGCCAAATTTGAGAAGCACAACTCTATTTTTTATTTATTGAGGTGTAGTTGATTTAGAATGTTGTTAGTTTCAGATGTACAGCAAAGTGATTCAGATATACATACACATACACACATATTTTTCAGATTCTTTTCCATTATAGGCTAGTACAAGATACTGAATATTGTGATACTGAAAATATCATGCTATACAGTAGGTCCTTGTTGTTTATTTAGAGTAGTGTGTATCTATTAATCCTAAACTCCTAAATTATTCCTCCCCCACCTCTCTCCATTGATAACCATAGGTTTGTTTTCTATGTATATGAGTCTTTTTCTGTTTTGTAAATAAGTTCATTGGTATCATTTTTTTAGATGCCACATATAAGTGATATTATATGATATTTGCCTTTGTCTAACTTACTTCACTTACTATGATAATCTCTAGGTCCATCCGTTTTGCTGCAAATGGCACTATTTTGTTCTTTTGTGTGGCTAATAATCCATTGTGCATAATATACTGAATCTTCCTTATCCATTTGTCTGTCAGTGGACACTTCAGTTGCTTCCATGTCTTGGCTACTGTAAATAGTGCTGCTATGAACACTGGAGAGCATGTATCTTTCTGAATCCCAGTTTTGTCCAGATACATGTCTAGGAGTAGGATTGGTGGATCATATGGTAGCTCTGTTTTCAGTTTTTGAGGATCCTCCATATTGCTCTCCATATTGGCTGCACCCGCTTACTTTCCTACTAACAGTGTAGTAGGGTCCTCTTTTCTCCACACCACCTCCAACATTTGTTATTTGTAGACTTTTTGATGATGGCCATTCTGACCAGTGTGAGGTGATACCTCATTGGAGTTCTGATTTGCATTTCTCTAGTAATTAGTGGTGTTGAACATCTTCATGTGCCTGTTGGCCATCTGCGTGTCTTCTTTGGAGAAATGTCTGTTTAGGTGTTCTGTTTTTTGATTAGGTTGTTGGGGACTTTTTGATATTGAGCTGTATGAGCTGTTTGTATATTTTATAAATTAAGCTCTTGTCAATTGTATTGTTTGCAAGTGTTTTCTCTCATTCTGTAGGTTGTCTTTTTATTTATGATTTCCTTTGCTGTGCAAAAGCTTATAAACTTGATTAGGTCCCATTTGTTTTTTTTTATTTTGCCTTGGGAAACTGACCTAAGAAAACACTGCTACAGTTTATGTCAGCATGTTTTGTGTATGTTCTCTTCAAGGAGTTTTACGGTGTCATGCCTTATATTTAAGTCTTTAAGCCATTTTGAATTTATTTTTGTGTATGGTTTAAGGGAGTGTTCTACCTTCATCAGTTTATATGTGGCTGTCCAGCTTTCCCTGCATCGCTTGCTAAAGAGACTGTCTTTTCTCCATTATGTATTCTTGCCTCCTTGGTTGAAGATTGGCCATAAGTGTGTGGGTTAACTTCTGAGCTCTCTATTCTGTTCCATTGGTGTAAGTGTCTTTTTGTGCCAGTATCATGCTGTTTTGATTACCGTAGCTTTAAAGTATCGTCTGAAGTCTGGGAGGGCTATGCCTCCTGATTTCTTCTTTTTTTCTCAGGATTGCCTTGGCAATTCTGGGTCTTTTGTGGTTCCATATAAACTTTAGGATTATTTGTCCTAGTTCTATGAGAAATGTCATGGGTAATTTGATAGGGATGGTATTAAATCCATAGATTGCTTTGGGTAGTATGGCCATTTTAACAGTATTTATGAAATATCTTTCCATTTCTTTGAGTCATCTTCAGCTTCCTTTATCGAAGTTTTATTCTCAGTGTATATGTCTTTTACCTCCTTAGTCAGGTTTATTCCTAGGTGTCTTTCTATGTGATTTTAAAAGGGATTGTTTTCTCATTTTCTCTTTCTGGTATTTCATTACTGGTATAAAGAAATGCAGCATATTTCTGACTGTTAATCTTGTATCCTGCTACCTTGCTGAATTCATTTATTAGTTCTAATAGTTTTGTGTGGAATCTTTAGAGTTTTCTATATAGAGTTATCATGTCATCTGTGTTACCTCTTCTCTTCCAATTTGGATACATTTTATTTCCAATCTAATTGCTGTAGCTAGGACTTATAGTATGATATTAAATAGAAGTGGTCAGAATCCTTGTCCTGTTCCAGATTTTAGCAGGAACACTTTTAGCTTTTCATCATTGAGTATTATGTTGACTGTGGGTTTGTCATAAAAACTTTTTTATTGTATTGAGATATATTCCCTCTATACCCACTTTGGTGAGGGTTTTTATCATGAATGGACATTGACTTTCATCAGATGCTTTTTTTGCATCTATTGAGATGATCGTGTGGGTTTTGTCTTGTCTTTTGTTCACATTGGTTTGTGTATGTTGAGCCATCCTTGTGACCCTAGGATGAATCCTTTTGACCCTAGGATGATCCTGGTGTATGATCACTTTTATTATGTCTTGTGGAATTAGGTTTGCCAGTATTTTTGTTGAGGATTTTTTCCATCTCTATTCATCTAACAGTGGCCTGTAATTTTCTTTTTCGGTGGTGTCTTTGTCTGGTTTTGTATCAGGGAGACAGTAGCTTCATAGGTTGTCTTTGGGAATGTTCCCTCCTCTTCAGTCTTCTGGAAGAGTTTGAGAAGGATGGATGTACATTATTCTTTGTATGTTTGGTGGAATTACCCAGTGAAGCTGCTCATTCCTAAACTTTTGTTTGCAGTGAGTTTTGTTGCTGTTTTCTCAGGGAGTTTTTTAAATTACAGATCCTATTTCTCCTCCAGTGATGGGTCTGTTCAATTTCTTCTTGATTCAGCTTTACAGGCTGTAAATTTCTAGAACCGTATCCATTTCTAGGTTGTCTAGTTTGTGGGGATATCTTTGCTCAGTGTATTCTGTATGGCATCTTTGTATTTCTGCAGGATTGGTTATTTCTCCTCTTTCATTTCTTATTTTGTTTATTTGGGTCCTTTCTCTTGAGAAACACAACACAACTTTAAATGAAAAGTCAGTCTTATCCTTCAATTTAAGGGTTCAATTTAAGGCTTAAATTAATCAACTACCATGGCTCAGACTGACCACCTTTCTTCCAAGTTCTCTATTATCATGGAGCCATTTGTTCTCCATTTCCTTCCAGAGGTGACCTCCTGGTGACCTTTGATCTTTACCTTCCACACTCACGTGCACCAGGTGGACTAGTTTTCATGCCTCCTTCTCGACGGCATTGTTCAGACCACGTGTGCCACTCTTCGTTTCTATCCCCAAATCCCCTGGCAAAGCCCTGGGTCATGCTTTCTCTTTATAACCTCCTTTCCCTTGGTATGCCTGTCTTCTCCTGTCCCTCTCAAAGCATTCTTCCCTGCTTCCATCATGTTGCTGCAGGCTGCCAAGCACAAGGGCCCATCAATCTTCTGAATCACACACAGACTTGTGACAGCGGCTGCGGCTGCCCCACCTCAGGTACAGGGCTCATATCTTCTTTGCCAGGGACTGTCTCTCAAGCCTTCTCTCTCATCTTTGGTCTTCTCCTCTGGCTTTCAGCTTGTATGGAATCCTCTCTTTACCTGGTCCCCTTTTAGCAGCAGCTATTGGTGGCTCAGTGGTAAAGAATCACCAATGCGAGAGATGCAGGTTTGATCCCTGAGTCAAGAAGATTCCCTGGAGGACGAAATGGCACCCCACTCCAGTATTCTTGCCTGGAGAGCCTCATGTACAGAGGAGCTGGATAGGCTCCAGTCCATGGGGTCGCAGAGTTGGACACGACTGAGCGACTGAGCACACATGCACATCCTTTCACCGACAGACTGAGGTTTGACATTTTCAGGAAGTTTGCTCTGATGGACTTCACAAACTTATGGCTCATGTCATAATTCTGGAACCAGCCATTCTCTGAACTCCTCTTGTGTAGTTAGTGAGGTGGTTTGTAGCACGGCTTTGACATCCAATCCAACTGCAGTGTTACCCTGGGTCTTCAATACCATGCTTTGTCTTCTCGTATGTTTGACATTGTGCATAATGGAAAGGTGGGCTAAGTGGGTGCTTGTTGAATTGAATTAAAGGAGTATTATGGGCCCTCTCAACCTTAATTTCCACCTGGGGCTCTGGACACCAGTTCAGGACCCCTGCCCTTCACCTCAGGGGCAGGGAAGGGTCTTAGCTCAGAATAACTGAGTTCACTGCTTCCAGTGATACGTGACCCCCCTCGAGCGGCACGTGGAGAAGACACTTGACTCCAGAGGCATTTGCTCCCGAGGCTGACTTCCTGCTCTGGCTGGGCACCATCCCAAGGGGCCCTGTGTCCACATGTGGAGCAGACATCACACAGGAGTGGAGGAAAACCACTCAGGAGAAAGCCATCATCTGGGGAGGGGACTCAGCTGCTCGCTCTGAGCAGTTAGCACCTCCTGAGCTGCCTGCGTTCTGGAGACACAGCACGCTTTCTTCCAGCGCACCCAGGAGGAGACGCAGTGCTCGTCCAGGCTGTGCAGGTTGGTTCTCGCTGGGTGATGGCCGGAGGAGCAAGGCCTCCTCCTGTTCCCGTAAAGTTGGCTAATAATACACTGCTATTTCATCCGTCCCCTTCTGATCAGAGAAGGGTTTCACCCCAGCCGCAGGGCCAGTTAGCCCTGAGAAGCTGCCTGTTTCAGCATCCCGAGGCTCCTTCTCTAAGATGTATCCCTCTTTGGATGAAAATCTTTTAAAATGCACACATAGGTCCCTTCTCCCTGCTCACCTCAATAAAACAAATATCTAATGTGATCTACTCAACGACACTAAGATAACCGGTAGTACTGTGTGTAACACGTGGAAGCCTTCAGGTAGAAAATGTAAAATCTACAATGTGCTAAACACAGCACCGGGTGTGCCTGACATTTTATTATCCTATTGAATGCACATAATCAGTCTGCAAGGCAGCCACATTCTCCCCATCTTTGCGCTCAGTCATGTCCGACTCTTTAGGAGCCCCTGGACTGTGACTTGCCGGGCTCCTCTGTCCATGGAATTTTCCAGGCAAGAATACTAGAGTGGGTTGCCATTTCCTCCTCCAGGGGATCTTCCCAACCCAGGGGTCAAACCCATGGCTCCTGCACCGGCAGGCAGATTCTTTACCTTGAGCCCCCTGGGAAGCCCTCACCCCCGAATCACAGATGAGAAAACAGAGGCTCAGAGAAGTGAGGCACAATGCCTGCCATCACACAGTGAATCAGAGGGTGAGCTGTGGGATTCACACCCTGGCCCATCTGACTCCAAAATTCCACAGCCTGTACCTGCTGCTGTCCGTGCAGTTCTGTCCTCCAACAGGTACGTTTCCCAATGGCTTTTTTTTTTGGCTGCACTGTGCAACTTGCAGGATCTTAGTTCCCTGACCAGGGATTGTACCTGCACCCTCAGCAGTGAAAGCGCAGAGTCCTAACCCGTGGACCACCAGGGAAGTCCCCAAATGGCCGTGCCTTTTGATCCCTGATGCCTGCTTTTAGAACGGTTCTCTCTGTCGCGGTTTTGTCACTTCCATCCTTGGGGTTTCCAGAGAGCGGGGCTCTCTGCCTCACTCTGACCCTCCTCCTGTGGCCTTGGGCAGGCCTTCTGCCCCGCCTGTCCCCCAGCTCCTCCTGTGCAAAAGCAGCTTGACCAGCCAGCCACCTGTGAGACCTCCGAGCTGAACACTCTGCCTGCTTGAGGAAGGAGTGTGATGCGGAGAGGAACACAAGGCTACATGACCTGGAAAACCTGGAGGAGGCCGGCAGCATCTCAGAGCTAGCGTTGGGTTCAATTGATGTGACCTGGGACTGTTTTACAAGGAACTCAAACCCTGTACAGAAAGCATCCTTGCAGTTTCCCGGAGGTGGGTGTGGAAGCGGTTATACAGAGACACAGGTAAACTGGTGACAAGAAGATGTAAAGAGCAAACTCAGCCTTATTCCGCTGCCCACAGGACCCCCCCCCAACCGCGGCTCCAGGTGGTGGGGAAGGACCCACCAGCACCACCCCTCCCCAGGGCCGCCCTGCTCCGTCAATGCCTGAGATGTGGCCAGGGCCCCTTGCACTGTCCCTCAGCCCACAGGGCTGGCTCACACCTCTGCTTTGCAGGTGACCTGTACCTGTCTTGACCAGGCCTCCCAAGGAGATGGCCAGCCAGTGGACAAAGATGTGGACTCTGATGTGTTGCTGGGCAGGCAGGATGGGACCTCAAGGAGACCATCCCCTTTCAGACACAGACAGACCCTTTAGGAGCGTTGGGCTGTCTTCTTGGATGTGGAGGATCTCTAGGGATGGGGGTCTCAGCCCAGCTGGAGCAGGGGGGGTGGGGGTGCACATGCAGCCAGCCTGCGGCAGGCTGAGGGGGGCAGGCTTCCTGTTTTGTTTTTTTTCCTGCAGTCACGCACCTTCCTGGCCCTCACAGAGCAGGCGGTTCATCAAGTGTACTTTGACCTAAAATCACCAGAATCTCAAAAATGGTTGACTAACCATTACCCCGGAAACCGTTACAGGTCAAGGCTGCGTCTCCTTTTCTTTTGTGCCCTCTTGAGGTACTCTGCACCAGGGCCAGCATACAGTGGATGATTAATGTATGTTCCTGCATCTTAGGGGTCCACAGCCCTGCACTGCCCCATCCCCACCCATACCTCTTCCACTTCTGCGGGTGCTGTGTGTTGGGAGGGGGCGGCTCTTCCTCTCAAGGGGGAACTGCTGACAGTTAATGACCACGGGGTGCCCACCAGCCACCCTCCCAAAGGCTTGTCAGGAAAGGTAAGGAGAAAAGGAGGAGACATAAAGCCAGGCAGGAGTGGGCCGAGCTTCAGTCGCACCTCTGGTCTCCTGGCTTTGTTCCTTCAACCCCAGTTTAGAAAGACTCATGCTTGCTGGACCCTCTCCTCCCATCCCCCCGTTTCTCTGCAGGCATGCCACCCCCTAACCCCCACCCTGGCCAGCAGCTGGTCTTTCCTAATTGGTCATGTGTCTTAATAACAACAGGTCTTCAAGCAGCTGTTGCTGTGGATACTGTCTGGCAGGGTGGCTCCCTGTCATTAATTTACTTATTGGTCCTACTGGCGCTTAAGAAAGGATTAAACTAACAGTGACACTAATGAGACAGAAAGGTACACAGTGAGAGGAGAAGGAGGAGGGTTATAATTGTTGTTGTCGTTCCTGGCACAAGTTTTACAGTCACACAATTCTGTCACGACCCTGTGTTGTGACAAAAGTCTTGCCCAAAATGCCAAGAGGATTTTCATCTTTCTGTCCTCAAGTTGCACTCCTTTTCCCCACATGATGAGATTTCTGTCCCCAGAATGCACCCTGATTTTCAAGCATGTGGCACCTGCAGGATGGAGTTTAGGCCAGACCCCCGTGAGGGCACCCCTCACACCGAGTGAAGACACCCTGGCCCTAGGTTCAGAGAAAGGCATCTCAAACTTCCAACTTTCTCCAGCTGGAGAATGGTTATGGATGCTGCTCATTTCTATATATACCTCGCCCTTGGCAACAGCAAAAAAAACGTGAGGAGGGGAGCTGGCCCTCAGCTTGTGGCATCGGTCATTCCCTTTCCAAATATAGAGCAGGAATGAGTGGTGGGGGGACAGGCTATAAAAGCCACAGCGGCAGCCCCCTGGCGCTGCTGTGGGCAGAGGAGTCTGGGCGCCCTGCACGGCTCTCTTCCGTGTGTGGCTCAGAGGACCACCCGGTGCAGCCCTGCCTGGCTGTGGTGAGGTTAGTTAGAGGTGGAGCTGGGTCTCCACCTCCCGCGCCCCACTTCTTCCTCCCTGAGCTCCCCTTGACTTTGTCTTCGAGGGCCCCCTTGGGCAGGATCCCTCTGGATGCTCCAGGGACCTCGGCCTGTCAGTGTGGCCTGACGACCCCTCTCTTCCCCTCTGATCTGTGCAGAGGCTGTGGGGTCACCGCCCCCCGGCCCCACCCTCACCTTCCCCGCCTGCGCTGTGTGCCTGGTGAGCGGGTGCCCATGATCTCAAGGCCTCAATGGCTTGTGAAAGTTTGCCAACTTGAGACTTCTCCCTGTTGGCAGAAGTCAGAGGGGGCCTGATCCTAGCCTGGAACCACAGGCCTTTTCAACAGAGATGCTGCCTTGTTCTGAAGGAGGGTGTGTTAGTGGGCTGGCAGGAGCCAGGATTGGGGGCAGCTGGGGGTTTGACTACCTTTATGAATCACTTGTAGGTCACATCCCATCTGCTCTTCCAGCCTGTCTCTGGGGTAAGACTCTTTTTATTTATTTATTTATTTTTAAATTTTTTATTAGTTGGAGGCTAATTACTTCACAACATTTCAGTGGGTTTTGTCATACATTGATATGAATCAGCCATAGATTTATACGTATTCCCCATCCCGATCCCCCCTCCCACCTCCCTCTCCACCCGATTCCTCTGGGTAAGACTCTTTTTAAGTTATTAGTCCTTTCCCCTTATTTGGTTAATTCAAGACCCGATTCAGAACTGAACCACACATTCGGGTGTCCTGAGCTTTCTTTTTGCATATTTACCGCAGGTCTGATTCCCACGGCTGCTGTTGTCCGCTGTCCTCCTGCAGGTGTGACTCTCAGGTGAGGAAGCAGGTTGGGTCCCTTGCCTCAGAAGTCTCCAGGGTCCAGTTCCTCCTGCTTCCAGTGGCCTGGGGGGCAAGAGCCCGTGGAGCTTAGACCAGGACAGGGCAGACTGGGCAGAGGGTCTCAGCAGATGCTGAAGTCAGATGCCACCTCTGTTCTCAGAACAGAACTGAAGGAAGCAAAAGCCAGTTTCCTCGTGTGAGGAGGTGGCCACCTTGAATCAAAACAGTCCCCAGATTCCTTAGCTGTTTGCTATTTAGCACACTCTCTTTGAAGAATGGTGTTTATTTCTGATGGTGTTTATTTTTAAATTTCCCCTTGGCAACACCTAGGCTTTTCAGAAAAGGAAACTGAGTCCCAAGAGCTGCCCCCTCCCTCGGGTTCCTTCACCCCTCTGAGCCCCGCTGGATGGGGGAGCTTGGGTAGCATCCACTCCATGCCCTTTGCACAGAGTCGGCACAATAAATAAAGGTGCATTTGATTTTTCCCAGGGGGTAGATGGGAAAAATCAGATGTTCCTGGCCCACCTTGGTGGGCTCCCACGGGGGCAGGGCTGGAGTCGGGGGTAGGGGGCTGACCTGGTGGGTTCATCCCCCAGCTAATACCATGAGTAGCGACACCGAAATGGAAGTGTTCGGCATCGCCGCTCCCTTCCTCCGGAAGTCAGAAAAGGAGAGGATCGAGGCTCAGAACCAGCCCTTTGATGCCAAGACCTACTGCTTCGTGGTTGACTCTAAGGAAGAGTATGCCAAGGGGAGAATTAAGAGCACCCAGGACGGGAAGGTCACGGTGGAAACTGAAGACAACAGGGTAAGCCCCATCCACTCCCTCTGCAAGCCTCTGGCCCTCTGTCTGCTCCCCTGGCTGCCCAGTCTGTGCGTCTGCCCCACACCTGGCCCTCTCCACATGTGCATACCTCCCAGGTGTCCTCAGAGAAAGCAGAGTGAACACTGGCCTCAGGTTGCATGGTCGGAGAACCACCTGCCTGCAGCTGGCCAAAGCAATTCATGTTCCAGTGCTTTTGTTGATGTTCATGTCACTCTAGGTCAGCGGGGACCAGCCGTGTGAGTCCCAAGGGTGTGGAGTTGGGAGTCCAGCAAGAGGACGACCTCCTTCAGAGCACTCTCCTTTGGGAGTCTAGGTTTCCCCCTGATTCTTCTGGTGATAGTATGTAAGGAAGTAAGGAAAGCGGATCAGGGACCCTAGTGGACCACAAGCTTGACTGAAGTAGCAGCATCCCCATATCATGAAGACAGCAGTGTAGCCCATTCCTTTCTGCCCAGGCTAGCATGGGGGTGCTGGGAGGAATTCTGGACATTCCAACTGTCTGGGATTTAGACCAGAAGAATCCAGAAATGTTCTAAGAAAGGTTAAAATAAAATGGGGGTGGGGATCCAAATGAGAGTAGTAAAGGAAATAGTATCATTGGGTTGGATGTGAAAGAAAACAGCATGGAAACCACCCATTGAAACCACCTTCCAAGTCCTGAGGCTCAAGGGCAGCTCTCGGTACATTTCAGATGACGGAGTGGGGAATGGCGTCCGAGGCTGCAGGGAGCACAGAAGCTAGACCTGGTGGGGGGCAGTCCAAGATGTCCAGCCCCTCACCTCACTGGAGGGCTGAGGCCTGGATGGTTTTAGCGAACCCCTGCTTGAAGGCAGGTTTTCCCCACCACCTGGCTCAGAAGCAGGGCCGGGAAAACCACCATCTGCAACGGAGGTCTCAGACAGGAAGGGGGTGAACGGAGGGTGGGAGAGCGGAAGGTGAGCTCCACTCCACGATGCCAGGTCCTCCAACGCGCCCCACCCCGCCCCCGGGCATTGGGCCCTTTCACAGCTCAGGCAGGTGGGGGTGAACGGGCGAGATGCAGGGTGGGGGCTGGGAGCTGCTTTCAGGGAGCTCAGGATGACTTGGGCTGCTGGCCTGGAGGTCCATGCCACCGGCCTCCTCCTCTCTGTCCCCGCCTCGGGGACGCCGTCCACCTGCCGTGCCCTCTAAGTAGACGGCAAAGACCCCTGAGCCGCTGGGACCGGGTTTTGGCCCAGCCAGCATGACCCAGCTGAGGAGTTCCCGCTGGCTCCTGGGCCTGCCTCCTCCTCCCCGAAACCCCCGAGACCCTCCTCTCCTTTCTGTTACCCTTACCTCACCTCAGGCCACTGGAGACGGAAAATAAAAAAGTGCGAGTCTCAGAACCGAACCCCGTTCCATCTCCTCCACCATGAGCCGCCCCAGCCCCGACTCCCTCCGTCAGATGGGCCTTGCCTCCAGCGCCCCCTCCTGGTCTGGGCGTGGACACACACCTGCGCACAGAGAAGCCCAGGTGTGCACCGTCTCCCTTCCCTTGCAGACGCTGGTGGTGAAGCCAGAGGACGTGTACGCGATGAACCCCCCCAAGTTCGACCGGATCGAGGACATGGCCATGCTGACGCACCTAAACGAGCCGGCCGTGCTGTACAACCTCAAGGACCGCTACACCTCCTGGATGATCTACGTCAGTGCCCACGTCTGCGGGCTCCTGGGGTGGGGTGTGGTGGGGTGGGGTGGAGATGCTCATGGGGGGATGGGCTTTAGAAGGATTAGTGTTTGACGAGGCCATTGGATGGCATCACCAACTCAATGGACTCCCAAACTCCGGGAGTTGGTGATGGACAGGGAGGCCTGGCGTGCTGCAGTCCATGGGTTCGCAAAGAGTCGGACATGACTGAGCACCTGAACTGAACTGAGGCCATTCAACAAAAGAGGGGGAATGAAGAAAGGGAGACGAGAGTGATGGAGGATGAGAAAGTGAGAGATGAGTGGGCCCAGGAGGGGACCGGAGGAGGGGTGGGGCTGAGGCCGGGTCCTGGTGCTGTCACCCAGCAGCTGCGGATGGTCACTGCACCCCTCGAGTCTCAGCTGCCTCACCCATAGAGAGAAATCGGATCTTGCCTCCTTTACAAGTTTCTCAGAAAGGTGAAATAACAAAGGGGGAGGGTTTTATATGCACACACCCATGTGTACATAAATTTGTATATTTTACTCCCCCACAGACCTACTCGGGCCTCTTCTGCGTCACCGTCAACCCCTACAAGTGGCTGCCGGTGTACAACCCTGAGGTGGTGGAGGGCTACCGGGGCAAGAAGCGCCAGGAGGCCCCGCCCCACATCTTCTCCATCTCTGACAACGCCTATCAGTTCATGCTCACAGGTAGGTGTCTAAGGGGGAAGCCTGGAGAGGTGGGCAGGACTCAGGGAGGCTGCAAGTCTGGAATCAGCCGCCCCTCTAGTGTGCAGCCTCCACACGACTGGGTGGAGGTGCTGAAAAAAAAAGAAAGAGGTCAGAGATTTCAGGGCCTTGCAGGCCTGGGTGAGAAGCTTGGATTTAATGCAAGCATGGGTTACCTCATGTGAAACTGACGTTTTTGTGGGCCCAAAACAAAGACTGATAGTTTCATATGGTTCAACCTAATACGGTGGGCAGCCAGTGGCTGGCTGTAAGCAGGGGCTTAACCTCTTTGATCCATATTCTCAAGGAGGAGTCTCTTTGAGCTCCCACGTAGGACGAAACAGAGGCATTGTGCAGTGAACTGTGACTGCTGGAGACATGGAGAACTGGGAGCTCTTTTTATTTTTATTAAAAATTCTTGATCAAAATATAATTGATTTACAATGTTGTGTTAACTTCTTATTTACAGCAGAGTGATTTAGATACATATATATATATACAGATTTTTTCCATTATGGTTTATTATAGAATATTGAATACAGTCCCCTGTGTTATACAGTAGGACCTTATTTATTTTATATATAGTAGTTTGTATCTGGTAATCCCCAAATCCTGATTTATTCCTCCCCCACCCCCCTTCCCCTTTGGTAACCATAGGTTTATTTTCTATGTGAGTCTGTTTCTAATTTCTAACTAAGTTCAATTGTATCATATAACCACACATAAGTGATATATGGTATTTGTCTTTCTGTCTGACTTACTTCAGTTAGTATGGTAATTTTTAGGTTCATTCATGTTGCTGCAAATGGCATCATTTCATTCCTTTTTAGGGCTGAGTGATAGTCCATTGTATGTATGTACCACATCTTCTTAATCCACTCCTCTGTAGATGGACATTTAAGTTGAGAAAGTTCGTTTTATAATACCATCAACCCTATTTTATTTTTCCCTTTGGCAGATCGTGAAAACCAGTCTATTCTGATCACGTGAGTATCCAGGGTGTACAGCGTTTTCACAGCTGTGGCTCTTTGTCCCCAGGGTAGAAGGGGAAGAGGCCATTTGCTTTGTTCTGTCAGTGAGAAAGTGCTGAACAAAGTCTGTGATGCAGAGATGGACGGGGGACAGGCCAGAAGGCGCGTGAGGCCTCGGGAAGCAGGGCTCCCCATCCAGGCTGTTCAGTGGTGCCGGCCTCCCAGGGCCCTTGTCTCTCCGGGCGGTCTCCTCTTTGTTGGGAATCTCACATCTGATGTGGCAGAGGAGGCTGTTTACACTCACAGGACTCTCTTTCTCCTCCTCTCTCTTTCGATCGCTCCGAACAGTGGAGAATCCGGGGCAGGAAAGACTGTGAACACCAAGAGGGTCATCCAGTACTTTGCAACAATTGCAGCCACTGGAGACCTCGCCAAGAAGAAGGACTCCAAGATGAGGGTGAGGAGAGGGGCCGGGCCGGCTCTGCCTCCGCCGCCACGCTTGTCTCAGCTTCAGAGCGAGGAGGCCCAGGCTGCCTGTGGGGTGGGAGGGACCCAGCTCCTCGGGGAAGGGGTGCTGGCAGGGTTGAAAATCCCACAGGACAGCCGGCTCTTCTAGACGACCCAGCGCATGGGTGATCTCACAGGACCAGATCCTGTGATTGCCAAGAAGACAAGCTCTAAGGCTCCGCTAAGAAAAGTCCATCTGACATAACACCAGAGTCACACACACCACCTGGAGAGAAGTGTAGCGTCCACTTGCCTTTCAAAATGAATATATCCCAGCAGTATGGTGTGAAGCCAGGTGACCTCACCACCTGGAGAATGGAGAACCTGAAGGGTTAAAGGAGGTTTATGTCAAGATACCTAACCAGAGCCAAACATGACATGGCGACAGGGTGCTGACGGTGTGGTTGGGCCCTAGGTTGGAAAGCAGGGGATGGGGGAGGGACCGGCGTTAGCCGGAGCGGAGGGGCATTGGAGCTCACCCTCACGCGGGGCTCTTCCTGCCCTGACTCCCTGCTCCAGGGGACGCTGGAAGACCAGATCATCAGCGCCAACCCGCTGCTGGAGGCCTTCGGGAACGCCAAGACCGTGAGGAACGACAACTCGTCCCGCTTTGTGAGTCTGTGAGGGGTCAAGCTGGGGTGTCCTGCAAGGCCAGCGAGGAGGCACGACCCCTGCTTCCAGGAACCTGCGGCCCTGGGGGTGGACAATGAGAGGAGGAGGAGACAAGCCCACAGGACAGTCTGACAGTTCCTCGTAGACGGGGCGGTAAAGGGGGCCGGGCGTCCTTTAGACGGGGCCGGCAGGGGCGCCCTCCCGGGGGCGCTGGCCGTGAACCCGAGATCCACAGGGTGAGGAGGGACACAGTCGCAGAGGCAGGGAGGGGACTGGTGAAGTCAAGGGATCTCCAGGGGGTCTGGGTGAGGCGGGGCAGTGGGAAGGGACCTGGAGCCTGGGAGCACACAGGCCAGGAGAAGGGTCTGGTTTCATTCCAGAAGTCAGGATCCTGTTAGAGGGAAGTGATACGGTTTGATTTGCAACTTGAACAGAACATGACTCTGCTGACTGGCTGGGGTGGCGTGTGGATGCAGTGTGGAACAAGGGGATGGAGGAGGGCACAGCAAAGCAGGGAAGAGGCGATAAGGACACTTAACTGCAAGTTCCTGGGGAAGAAGGCTCTATTCCACTCCCCAGGTGGGTAGGAACACCTGGAGTCAGGTCACCTGGTCTCCCTTCCCTGACAGGGCAAGTTCATCCGCATCCATTTTGGTACCACGGGGAAGCTGGCCTCTGCAGATATTGAAACATGTAAGTAGACTCCTAGGATCAGATGTTTTGGGACATCGGGGGAACAGTTTGGAAGACACTCCTGTGTTTGTGTTCCTAGATCTGCTGGAAAAATCAAGAGTGACCTTCCAGCTGAAGGCTGAGAGAAGCTACCACATCTTCTACCAGATTCTTTCCAATAAGAAGCCCGAGCTCATAGGTGAGGATGCCCCCAGAGGGGCTGGTCTGGGGCCTGTCAGCTCTTAGGTGAGCGGACTGAAGAGAGTCGTGCCTCCTCACAGAGGAAATTTGTTTTAGAAATGGGGTGTGGCTGTTTTGACAGTGATGTGCCAATCTGAGAAATGCAATCCAGTGGACAGAAAAAGAATGAGGCACAGTTGCCTTCAGCTCTGGTTCATGGAAACGGGCTGAACGACTTAGCGTTTAGTGGTCCTCTGATGCCCCCTGGTGGTCATCCGCAAAACCAACCTTCCACCAAATGCTGTGAGGCCCCCGCCAAGGCAGAGGAACCGCCAGCTGGTGGATGTCCACCCCACTTTCCATTTGGCACCTGACAGGAGCCCCATGCCCTTCTCTGCTCTCTGCCTATGTCTGCTCAGCATTCTGGGCCCAATCCTGGAAACAGGCTGCAGCTCTCACCAGGATTTGGAAAAGACAACGATTCTACCAAACCACCTGGGCTTCCCTCCAGGGGCTCTCCGTGTCCACAGAGGGCTCTCTGGCCCACACTCAGCCTGTTTTCCTGGTTAATCTTTCCCAACCGACATGGATCTGTGCTGCCTGCACACAAAGCAAAAGGGTTTAAATGTTCTCTCTGGAGTTTGTGCCCTGTGTGGCCGGGGTGGGTGCAGAGTCTTCCCTGGGCTTTCTATTCAGCCGCAGCCTGAGTACGAGAGGCTGTTTAGCCCCAGGGGGATGTTTCCTTTGCATCCATGTGACCCCCTCTAACTGGTCGTCATTGCAGAGCTGCTGCTCATCACAACCAACCCTTACGACTACCCCTTCATCAGCCAAGGTGAGATCCTGGTGGCCAGCATTGATGACGCCGAGGAGCTGCTGGCCACGGATGTAAGTAGATCAGGGAGAAGGATGTGTGTGTGGTGGGGGGCTCCTGCTCCATCACTGAGGTCAGCTGGCTGACACGCTCTCCTGCAACGCCAGAGCGCCATTGACATCCTGGGCTTCACCCCCGAGGAGAAGTCTGGGCTGTACAAGCTGACAGGCGCTGTGATGCACTACGGGAACATGAAGTTCAAACAGAAGCAGCGGGAGGAGCAGGCAGAGCCGGATGGCACGGAAGGTACCACATCACCTGCTGGGGTATGCGCCAGAGCTGGGGGCCTCCCTTGAAAGAGATCAATCCTTCCTCCCCCTGGAGAGATGAACCTCGGCGGGGCTCAGATGCCGACAGGTTACTGCCCTGTCTGCTGAGTCACTCAAGTGGTCGTGCTTCAGACACAGTGAGGAGTGACCAGGGTTTTCTGGAACTGAGTGCTGCCTTTTCAAAAGGCCCATCATATTCTCTGAGTGACTTCGCGCCCACAGGTGAGCAGTTTAGAGTCACGTAATGTAAACACACGGAGACAAGCTGAGCTGAGCCTTGAGACATCTGGAGGATTTTCAGAGGGGTTCTTTGGCTTTGCCACTTATCTGGGGTTTCCCTTGACACTGGCCTTCTTTCCTGCCAGTGGCTGACAAGACAGCCTATCTGATGGGCCTGAACTCTTCGGACCTCCTGAAAGCTTTATGCTTCCCCAGAGTCAAAGTTGGGAATGAGTATGTTACCAAGGGCCAGACCGTGGATCAGGTAAGTGACCACCAGGAGGCTGGGAAGGGATGCAGGCACAGGTGGCTACTGCCCACAGACTCCACACAGGTGCTGACCCCCGACACAGGTGCACCACGCCGTGAATGCCCTCTCCAAATCCGTCTATGAGAAGTTGTTCCTGTGGATGGTCACCCGCATCAACCAGCAGCTGGACACCAAGCTGCCGAGGCAACACTTCATTGGTGTCCTGGACATCGCAGGCTTTGAGATCTTCGAGGTTTGCGTTCCCGATATTCAGGTGGCTTTGTGTGTGTGGGGGGGCTGGTTCTCAGGATCACAGGAAAGATGTCCAGGCAGCCACTTGTCACCCCGTATCATCTCTGGGAGGAGCCCTAGATGGAGGGTGGGTCAGGTAGAAGCATGTACACCCATTAGAGCATGTTGTCAATGTCTACCAAGTATAAGACTTGCAGGTGAATAAAAGATGAGCTTGTAGTTTGTAGATGATGATGAGAAGTATGTAAGTACACAGAAGACCAACTATACAGATAAGGCAAACTGTGGTCAGGGCCCAGGAGAGGCCCATCCCGTGGACTTAGGAGAGGGAGAGGTATCTTCCAGCTCGAGTTCTGGAGAAAACTCTAAGACGTGATGTGAGCTGAGCCCAAGAAGGTGACCACACCTGAAAGTGTAGCTGAGCTGCTAGGAGACCGAGACGAAGAGGAGGAGGAAGGTTGGTGGGTCTTTGACTTTGAAAGCAGTCTAACCTTCCGTGTGGACATTGTGTTTTGATGTTAGTATAACAGCCTGGAGCAGCTGTGCATCAACTTCACCAATGAGAAACTGCAACAGTTTTTCAACCACCACATGTTTGTGCTGGAGCAGGAGGAATACAAAAAGGAAGGCATCGAGTGGACGTTCATCGACTTCGGGATGGACCTGGCTGCCTGCATCGAGCTCATCGAGAAGGTACCTGCCATGTGTGCTCATTAACCGCCCCTCACAGGCCTGATGCTTGTCACTGCAGCTCACACTCACTCACCCCGTGTGCATTCTACCTTGGTTCAGCCTATGGGCATCTTCTCCATCCTGGAAGAGGAGTGCATGTTCCCCAAGGCCACGGACACCTCCTTCAAGAACAAGCTGTATGACCAGCACCTGGGCAAGTCTGCCAACTTCCAGAAGCCCAAGGTGGTCAAGGGCAGAGCCGAGGCCCACTTCTCCCTGATCCACTACGCGGGCACCGTGGACTACAGTGTCTCGGGCTGGCTGGAGAAGAACAAGGACCCTCTGAACGAGACGGTGGTTGGACTGTACCAGAAGTCCTCCAACAGGCTCCTGGCGCACCTCTATGCCACCTTCACCACCGCAGACGGTAACAGACTCCCAGGCTGCCTCGAATCCACACTTCTCCCCCAACTCAGCCCACAAAGGAAACAGCTCTGGAGGGCTGCTAACACCACACACCATCTTTTCTTTCAGCTGACAGTGGAAAGAAGAAAGTTGCCAAGAAAAAGGGTTCTTCCTTCCAAACTGTCTCTGCCCTTTTCAGGGTAAGAAAGATAGAAGTTTATTTGCTTGTAATTGGTTTAAGTCATCTCAAAATGAGCAATGTAGAGATGCTGAACTTGGTCTATTCAAAAATAGTGATGTGGTCTTAATCTGCTTACTGTCACTTAGGAGAGTGGTGGTATGATATGTAGATGAGTGCTAACAAATGGAGGACCAGAATTTAACCCCCGTCTTACATGCCACTGGCTG
The DNA here is from genome assembly GCF_019320065.1 of Cervus canadensis. Classification (NCBI taxonomy): domain Eukaryota; kingdom Metazoa; phylum Chordata; class Mammalia; order Artiodactyla; family Cervidae; genus Cervus; species Cervus canadensis. The sequence goes on from NC_057386.1 coordinate 31,000,564, forward strand.
GGTGGTCTGGGAGGCGAGTCCTCAGAATGAACTTTCTGACTTGCCTGAAACACAAGGCGGTAGCATCTCAGGTGCCCAGTGGAGTCGGATAGGTCCCCTGAGTTAACTCAGCAGGCAGCCTGTACTTGGCTAGTCTCTGGCTACTGTGAAGCAAAAGACTGTTTTATCAGTTACTTGCCTACACTTCTTGCCAAATGGACTACTGAGAGACCTTTTGAAAAGAGTTAAATAAGACCTTTATTAGAATTCACAAGAAGTTTAAAATATCTTTTTTTGTTACACTGCATCTCTGTGTTTGTAAAAGCCTACAGTCTGCTCACTGTCAAATTGAATCTTTTAGGAAAACCTGAACAAGTTGATGTCAAATTTAAGAACAACGCACCCTCACTTTGTGCGCTGTATAATTCCCAACGAGACCAAAACCCCAGGTGAGACGCCCGCCAGCTCTGGAGGCTGTGCTCAGGTCAGGTTTCAGCAGAGCCCATGGGAAGCTGACGCTGCCTCTCTTCTCAGGCGCCATGGAGCACAGCCTGGTCCTGCACCAGCTGCGCTGTAACGGGGTGCTGGAGGGAATCCGCATCTGCAGGAAGGGCTTCCCCAACAGGATCCTCTACGGGGACTTCAAACAGAGGTGCGTGGTAAGGCGGCTTCCCCCGTGGCTCAGCGGTAAGGAACCTGCCTGCCCACGCTGGAGACACGGGTTTGATCCCTGGGTGGGGAAGATCCCCTGGAGGAGGGCGTGGCAACCCACTCCAGTATTCTTGCCTGGAGAATTCCATGAACAGAGGAGCCTGGCAGGCTGCAGTCTATGGTGTTGCAAAGAGTTGGACATGACTTCGGAACTGAACATGCATGTGTAATAGAAATGTTCCATTTGTTTCTTGAGGAGGTGTGTAAATGCTAGAATTTGAGAGGGAAAAATACTGAACAGCTGTGGGCTCCGTGGAATATGATTTAACCACCACGTGGTCAAGGTATACACGCTTCTTTCTCCCACACTTTCTCAGGGCCTTCTCTGATACACAACGTGGCAGAAAAGGACGTGGCAGAGAAGAGTCGGGAGGCCTAGATTTCAGGCCACTGTTTGGCCTGTGACCAAGGCCGAGTTTCCTTCCCTCTCAGGACCTTGGCCTTCTTGCCTCTTGGAAGAGAGGCCTGGACTGGCTTCCAAAGTTCACGTCTTTGCTAACAGCCTACGATGTTTCTGTGTCCACACGGCAGATACCGAGTGCTGAATGCCAGTGCCATCCCTGAGGGGCAGTTCATCGACAGTAAGAAGGCGTGTGAAAAGCTGCTGGCATCCATTGACATCGACCACACTCAGTACAAGTTTGGACACACCAAGGTACTGTGTCAGTTCCAAGAGACACTGGCCTGTGGTCCCTGAGACTCCTCCAGAAAACTGACCCAGGGCATCCGTCTCGCCTCAAGGTGTTCTTCAAGGCCGGCTTGCTGGGAACCCTGGAGGAAATGCGGGATGACCGCCTGGCCAAGCTGATCACCCGGACGCAGGCCGTGTGCAGAGGGTTCCTCATGCGCGTGGAATTCCAGAAGATGGTGCAGAGAAGGTCAAGCGGGGTCTGTGCTCAGATCTGAGCTCTCTGGGAGAAGTGGGGATCCTCTCTCAGAAATAACTGATGTTGTGTTTTCAGGGAGTCCATCTTCTGTATCCAGTACAACATCCGAGCCTTCATGAACGTCAAGCACTGGCCCTGGATGAAACTCTTTTTCAAAATCAAGCCCCTTCTCAAGAGTGCAGAGACGGAGAAGGAGATGGCCACCATGAAGGAAGAGTTCCAGAAAACCAAGGATGAACTGGCCAAGTCAGAGGCAAAAAGGAAGGAACTAGAGGAAAAACTGGTGACTCTAGTACAAGAGAAGAATGACCTGCAGCTGCAAGTACAAGCTGTATGTGTCTAGGAATTTAAATTTTTTTCTCCTAGATTTGATTATCTAAGAAAACTGGATTTTGGGTGGGATTTTTGCTTTTTACTGGGTATGTTTCATAAAGGATTCTGTTTATAACAAAATACTTTGTTATTGTTCAGTTGCTGAGTTGTGTCTGACTCTCTGCGACCCCATGGATTGCAATACGCCAGGCTCCTCTCTGTCCTTCACCATCTCCTGGAGTTTGTTCAAATTCACTCATTCAACAAAATACTGGAATGTCACAAACTTTACCTTTAAACCATTAAAGGAAATCATGATTCTTTTTTTTTTTAAAGGAAAGTGAAAACTTGTTGGATGCAGAGGAAAGATGTGATCAGCTGATCAAGGCCAAGTTCCAGCTGGAGGCTAAGATCAAGGAGGTGACAGAGAGAGCTGAGGATGAGGAAGAGATGAATGCTGAGCTGACGGCCAAGAAGAGGAAACTGGAGGACGAATGTTCGGAACTGAAGAAAGACATAGATGACCTTGAGCTGACACTGGCCAAGGTTGAGAAGGAGAAACACGCCACAGAGAATAAGGTACACCCTTGTGGGTCTTTCCACTGATACGGTCAGTACAAACCCAACTTGATCTTTTCTTATAATTGCCTGTGGCATCTTCTTAGGTTAAAAACCTCACTGAAGAACTCGCCGGGTTGGATGAAACCATTGCAAAGTTAACCAGAGAGAAGAAGGCGCTGCAGGAGGCCCACCAGCAGACCCTGGATGACCTGCAAGCAGAAGAGGACAAAGTCAATTCTTTAAGCAAAATCAAGAGCAAACTGGAACAGCAGGTGGATGATGTGAGTGAAGGATGCCAATTGGGAGGCCTGGGTTCAGGGCAGGAAGAGCCCCTGGGACATCCATGGTGCAAAGCATTTGTTCTTAAAAGGAGACCATGCCTTTTGCAGCTGGAAAGCTCCCTGGAACAAGAAAAGAAGCTCCGTGTAGACCTGGAAAGGAACAAAAGGAAGCTGGAGGGAGACCTGAAGCTCGCCCAGGAGTCCATCCTGGATCTGGAGAACGACAAGCAGCAGCTGGATGAGCGGCTCAAGAAGTGCGCCCTGACACCGCTGTGCTCGGGTTTCCAGTGCCCGGGTGTCTGGTCCTCACACGTTCTGCATTTCCCTTCACAGGAAAGATTTTGAGTACTGTCAACTGCAAAGCAAAGTGGAAGATGAGCAGACTCTGGGCCTGCAGTTTCAGAAGAAAATCAAAGAGCTTCAGGTAGGGGGTGCTTGGGACTCTGCTTTCACACTCGGTCACACACGGTGAGCTGGCAAGCCTGCTGTGCATTCTCAGAGCAAGGGGCCGGACCGTGGGCCTCTCGTCTCTGTCCAGGCTGACAGTAGCAATGAACAGCTTTTCCACAATTTAAACAAAACACGTAACTGAAGTATTTCATATCAACCCGTAGTCAGAGTGTTGGATACTCATTATCAGCCGCTGCAGGATAATGCCCAGGTTGAGGCAGGAAAGGCTCATGTCAGGGGAAATTCGCAGTGTTGCTATTGCTCCGGGAGCAGCCCAAGACTTGGTTGGTCTAATGGGAGGGGAAACTAGCCTGTTCTTGACACTGGGAGTCAGGATTCTCCCGGATGGCCTGCCCGCACAGGCCCGGATCGAGGAGCTGGAAGAAGAGATCGAGGCAGAGAGGGCGACCCGCGCCAAGACGGAGAAGCAGCGCAGCGACTATGCCCGGGAGCTGGAGGAGCTGAGCGAGCGGCTGGAGGAGGCGGGGGGCGTCACGTCCACCCAGATTGAGCTGAACAAGAAGCGGGAGGCCGAGTTCCTGAAGCTGCGCCGGGACCTGGAGGAGGCCACGCTGCAGCACGAGGCCATGGTGGCCGCTCTTCGCAAGAAGCACGCGGACAGTGTGGCCGAGCTGGGGGAGCAGATCGACAACCTGCAGAGGGTCAAGCAGAAGCTGGAGAAGGAGAAGAGCGAGTTCAAGCTGGAGCTCGACGACCTGGGCAGCAACGTGGAGAGCGTGTCCAAGTCTAAGGTTCGGGGTGGGAGGCAGGGGGCTCATCCTTGGGTGAAGGACACCGTTGGCCCTCCACACCTGAGCACGGACTCAGCTCTCTCCCCTTCCCTACCCTGCAGGCGAATCTGGAGAAGATCTGCCGCACCCTGGAGGACCAGTTAAGCGAGGCCCGGGGCAAGAACGAGGAGATTCAGAGGAGCCTGAGCGAGCTGAGCACCCAGAAGTCCCGGCTGCAGACGGAGGCTGGTGAGTGCCGGGGAACGGGAGGGGCAGCGCCTCCCGGACACCTAGCCAAGACAGCAGGTCAAAACCAAAGGCAGGATTTGTTTGGGGAGGACTTCTAGGGAAGCAGATTTTTAGGAGAGAGGCAATCAGAATAACCTACAAAAGGCCATTCAGAGTGCCCTGGAGGAGGTGAGCACTGAGAGTGCAGTAACGAGAGAGGAGTGAGGAGGGGCTCGGAACGCCCCCTGCTCCCCGAGCACCCTCTAGAAGTTTACAGCAGTGTCTCACCAGGGTGTGCGCTCAGCCTCCTTGTCATGGACACGTGCCTTCACCCGCAGATCTCAGCACAGTGCCTTACACACAGTCGGAATGTGTGAGTGAGTGAATAGACAGGTGAAATAAAAATATTTTCCTTCTGGACACAGGTGAGCTGAGTCGTCAGTTGGAGGAAAAGGAGAGCACAGTATCGCAACTTTCCAGAAGCAAGCAAGCATTTACCCAGCAAATAGAAGAGCTCAAGAGGCAGTTAGAGGAAGAGAGCAAGGTACATAGCTGAGGGAATGCTCCCTGGTCTACTCTCTACGTACCACCTACAGAAACAAAAGGCAACTTCATTCATAGGTGATGACAGCGGGAACACATCTGGACTGCATCACAGACACAGCCTGAAACATTCATCCATTGGGCCTCTCCTCTCTCCCGACTTCCGCAGGCCAAGAACGCCCTGGCCCACGCCCTGCAGTCCTCCCGCCACGACTGTGACCTGCTGCGGGAACAGTACGAGGAGGAGCAGGAATCCAAGGCCGAGCTGCAGAGGGCGCTGTCCAAGGCCAACAGCGAGGTGGCCCAGTGGAGGACCAAGTACGAGACAGACGCCATCCAGCGCACGGAGGAGCTGGAGGAGGCCAAGTACGCAACTCTGTCTTCAGAAGAACGAGCACTCCCAAATGATCAAATGATCAAACACTCCTAAATGATCAGATGACAGAGGGCACTGACCCTAGCACTGCTCGAGAGTGAATGTTACCGTCTTTTAAGGCAGCTCTGTGCCAGCAGAGGACTTCTGTGAGCACTTTTCATTGAGACAAACGACTGTGATCTTGGTTAGAGGCAGGCAGGCTACTGATCACTGATTTTTAGCAGACAGGAGATTCTCCTGGGCTTATGAAAGGAAAGCGGTGTTTGAATCACATAGGTTAGTGGTTCCAGCTAGATGAATAGTGACGTTCAAGAGGACTGAAGCTTAAACAGCATCTGCTGCTCATTTGTTTTAAGGAAAAAGCTGGCTCAGCGCCTCCAGGATTCCGAGGAGCAGGTGGAGGCGGTGAACGCGAAGTGCGCATCCTTGGAGAAGACCAAGCAGAGGCTGCAAGCGGAGGTGGAGGACCTGATGGTCGACGTGGACAGAGCCAACTCCCTGGCCGCTGCCCTGGACAAGAAGCAGAGGAACTTCGACAAGGTGCGGGGTGGGCAGAGGAGGTGGGGGCCCAGTCCTGACTGCCCCAGGAGCAGTGAGACCTGGGGTGAGCCCCTGAAACCAAAGGGGAGTGGGATGCAGGTGGGGGTCCCCTTCAAACACTTCAGTGGAGACAAGCCACCTCCTCCAGGGTCATCCAGTGTTGTCCAGCCCCAAGCATTCTTGGTCCCCAACATGGCTGGTCTGTCTGGGTGGCTGATGTGGAAATCTAACTCAGGTCCGAGTGGGAGGGTTTCTGGCAGCCTCCCCTTCAGTATGACAAGTAAGGTTGATTTGAACCGAGGTTTTAATAAAATATTTAGAAGTGCAGGTCCATTCTTGTAGTAGGAAAAGGAGGCCTGGCTAATTCCTTTCCAAAGGGTCCACTTGCTTTTTGGAAATGACAGTTGTTACTGACCAGTGACTGATCTTGAATTGATTTATGGAATGAAATCTTGGTTAGTCAACAGGAACACGGGGCTAGATAAGTGACATGGCCAAGGGGACCCCGATTCTCAGAGTGTTCATACTCACACGGGTCCTGAGATAGAAGCTGGAGGTGAGGGGTCATGAACAGAGGTGCTTTTCTCCCTGGCATTGCAGGTGCTCGCTGAGTGGAAAACCAAGTGTGAGGAGAGCCAGGCAGAGCTGGAGGCATCTCTGAAGGAGTCCCGCTCCTTGAGCACCGAGCTCTTCAAACTGAAAAACGCCTACGAAGAAGCCTTAGATCAACTTGAAACTGTGAAACGAGAAAATAAGAATTTAGAGCGTAAGCAGTTTATCTAAAATCCCCCTTCACACTATCCCCCCGAGTGTGAGGCTGCAGGACCATGACTTCAGGACCCAACCTCATCTGCCTGTCTGTTGCCACAGGCAGAGGAAGCATCCCACACCTGAGGGCTTGTTTCCGAGCCTCCCTGTGTCCAGTATCTTATCTCCAGCAAGCAGCGTCCTTAGAGCTGTGATAAACTAGTCAAAAGCATTGGCTAGTGCTTACTCTGCGTGGAAACCTGTGTGGAAGTTCAAGAGCAATCAAACTTCTCTCTTTGCAGAGGAGATAGCAGATCTCACGGAGCAAATCGCTGAAAGTGGTAAAACCATCCATGAGCTGGAGAAATCAAGGAAACAGATCGAGCTGGAAAAGGCTGATATCCAGCTGGCTCTGGAGGAAGCAGAGGTGAGCAGAATGCCAGCGAGGCAGTACGGGCGCAGACACCGTGACGGGGGCGCTCCAGCCAGGCCCCCCTCGGGGTCTGCAGAGTCACAGTCCTCGTGTTGGTTCTTTTCCTAGCAAACTACGTGGACGAATACCTGTGAATAATCTTGAAATTACTGGAGAAAATCTTACGTTAAAATAGGTCTAAAAATGAGATTTTACAAAAGACTGAGATGAATTTAAAATATCTATAAAGTGCCTAAGAAATATCTAAATGTTACTATTGTTTCATAGTATAATAAAAACAAACTAAAAACAAACTGCAGTGAAATATTTTATTTCTGCACTGAAGGTAAGTTAGGGATTTTTTTTTAAAGAGTTTTGAATATTGTTGAGTTAGTTACAAATATTCCATTGGAGTTTTCTTACCCCAGAGGAGTGTAGCAGGCTCTGTCCCATCACTGGTACCATTTCTGTTTTGTTTTCGTTCTTTAAAGGCCGCCCTTGAGCACGAAGAGGCCAAGATCCTCCGAATCCAGCTGGAACTGACTCAAGTGAAATCAGAAATCGATAGAAAGATGGCCGAAAAAGATGAAGAGATTGAGCAGCTGAAGAGGAACTACCAGAGGACCGTAGAGACGATGCAGAGCGCCCTGGATGCCGAGGTGCGGAGCCGGAACGAGGCCATCAGGATCAAGAAGAAGATGGAGGGGGACCTGAACGAAATCGAGATCCAGCTGAGCCATGCCAACCGCCAGGCCGCAGAGACCCTCAGACACCTCCGGAGTGTCCAGGGGCAGCTGAAGGTGTGCGGGCTCCCTGGTGGGGGACCTCTCCATCCTCAGACCCACACAGCTATGGGCTAGGCTCAGGGTCCTCTGGCCTCAACTTCAAGCAGACGCTTCCATTGCTGTCTGGCCAGGATACCCAGCTCCACCTGGATGACGCTCTGCGGGGCCAGGAGGACCTGAAGGAGCAGCTGGCGATCGTGGAGCGCAGAGCCAACCTGCTGCAGGCCGAGGTGGAGGAGCTGCGGGCCACCCTGGAGCAGACGGAGAGGAGCAGGAAGATCGCAGAACAGGAGCTCCTGGATGCCAACGAGAGGGTGCAGCTCCTGCACACCCAGGTGAGCGGAGGGTCCTGAGGGTCCTGGCCTCGGACGTGCCAGGTGGTAACCCTGTCCCCCACGCCCTAGAACACCAGCCTCATCCACACCAAGAAGAAGCTGGAGACGGACCTCATGCAGCTCCAGAGCGAGGTTGAGGATGCCAGCAGGGACGCGAGGAACGCTGAAGAGAAAGCGAAGAAGGCCATCACCGACGTGAGGCTCCTCCCTGCATTTCATCCAGGCCCTCTCTCTCCAGCCCTGAGCTGGTTCCCAGCAGACGGGGTGGGGCCTCCCCGGGGCACATGTGGTGTGAGTTCTGCTCTAGAAGCACTCCCCCGCCCCAGAAATCAAGAGTGTGCCCTTCCACACGTTAATAAGGGGGGGGCATGAAAAATAAGGGAGTGTGGATGGAAAAGACCAGAAGGAATTCTGTTCACGTCTTATGCTCTGGGAGAGGTATGCTCTTCTTCCCTTCTATGTATGACTGATTCCAAATATGAAAACGAGACCCCCCCACCCCCAACCCTTGTTTGGATCCCACCTAAGGTCACCTCACAGAAAGCCCGCTTCCGGCCCCAGCACCCACCTTCCTGCTCCAGAGGCTGGTCCCAGGACGCGCGGTTCCCACAGCGCCACCTGCTGCTGGTGGAGAGCACTACCCCGCGATTATCCCCGCCCTGCACCTTCCGCACCTCAGTTCCCTTAGCCTCCTGACCCCACACCCGTGATGCTGGGTTATAGACTCAGAGTCCTATAACTCACGGGTTGGTAATGAAAGAAGGGATTTCCTTGGGGTGGGGCGGTCCCAAAGGGGCCAGCTTAAGAAAGGGAAGAAACCATTTCCCATGCAGCCCTTGGCGGTCTCACTGTCTGGCTTACATGCCTGGTGCAGCTCTGCCCAGAGTCCATGGTGGCATGGTGGTCTCAGGCATCATGTCACCTGTGTCCTTGTCAGCAGCATGGCTCCAGTCCTCTGGGTCCCCAGATTTTGACAGTTCCAAGCACCTGACCTTTGTTTACATCTCAGTGGGATGATGTGCTTTTCAGGCAGCCATGATGGCTGAGGAGCTGAAGAAGGAGCAGGACACCAGTGCCCACCTGGAGCGGATGAAGAAGAACCTGGAGCAGACGGTGAAGGATCTGCAGCACCGCCTGGACGAGGCTGAGCAGCTGGCCCTGAAGGGCGGGAAGAAGCAGATCCAGAAGCTGGAGACACGGGTACTTGCGGGAGGGACCCCAGCATGATAAGCGGAGTTTTCCAGCCTGCCTGGGTCATACTCCAGCCCCCGACTAACTTCCCAAGTGCTCCCCCAGATCCGAGAGCTGGAGGCCGAGCTTGAGGGGGAGCAGAAGAAGAACACTGAGTCTGTTAAGGGCCTGAGGAAGTACGAGCGGCGGGTCAAGGAGTTAACTTACCAGGCAAGTGGAAGGAAACCCCAGGAGCATTTCCTCTGTAAGGGGGAACCTCACCCTGGACCCTCTCCAGAAGACAGGGAGAAACCCAGGCACTGGGACCTTGTACAGCCCTGTCCCCTCCTGGCGACCTGCCATCCCATGTTCTCTCTTGAAGAGTGAAGAGGACAGGAAGAATGTGCTGAGATTACAGGATCTGGTGGACAAACTTCAAGTGAAGGTCAAGTCCTACAAGAGGCAGGCGGAGGAGGCTGTAAGTCAGTGAGACCCCAGGGCGACACCCGCCCTGCTTCTGCCTGGGAGTTCCAGAGAGGCGCTCACAGCTGATACCCATTTGACTCTATTTTAGGATGAACAAGCCAACGCTCATCTCACCAAGTTCCGAAAAGCTCAGCATGAGCTGGAGGAAGCTGAAGAACGGGCCGATATTGCCGAATCTCAAGTCAATAAGCTGCGCGCGAAGACCCGAGACTTCTCCTCCAGCCGGGTAGGTGGTCCTGAGGCACTGGGAGGGCAGAGCGAAGAGGGGAGGTGTGGCTCCCGGGGAGGAAGCCCCCCGAGATGGAGACATTTTTGAGATGGACGGGCCACTGGAGCACCCTCGTTTAGAATTGGTCTGTCTGGGATTTACTTAGAGCCACACAGGGGAGAAGACCCCGGCCAAACCCAGGTCGGTGAGTCCCAATAAAACTGTCCTGGAGAGCAAGGAGCGGTCCCTCCGTGGGAACGGAGCTCTCGGGCGCCCTCTGCAGCCAGCCTCCGTCACCGCACTCACCGCGTGTAGGTCCCTAAGTGAAAGTCGCTCAGTCTTGTCTGACTGTTTGTGACCCCATGGACTGTAGCCCACCAGGCTCCTCTGTCCATGGAATTCTCCAGGCAAGAATACTGGAGTGGGTAGCCATTCCTTCTCCAGGGGCTCTTCCCAACTCAGGGATCGAACCCAGGTCTCCTGCATTGCAGGTGGATTCTTTACCATCTGAGACACTAGGGAAGACCACCCCTGGGCTGTTCTGAGGATCAGGCTCTCAGGCCTGGGGGGACTGCCACCACGTAGACGGTCGTGTATTCACTCGCCTGCATCCAAGGAGTACCCCGTGTCCTCTGAGACAGACAAGCAAGCACCCCAGATGCTTGTGGGGAGGGGGAGCAGCAGGAAGTGAGGCTCTGCTGACAGAACTAGAAATGCCCACTTTCTCCCCAGATGGTGGTCCACGAGAGTGAAGAGTGAGCCCCCTCCTCTGCAACAGGACAGGAAATATGCAAAATGTGTATTTTCATGGTTCCTGACTCTGATACTTACTTTCACATGCAATAAACATTGTTTTCAGTTTGGGGCTGTTTCACTGTATTTGTTTTCTCTTCCCAGTGTGGAAATGGTTCACTGGTGATATTTATGCCCAATGTGGAAATCTCAGCAGATGGCTTGATAAAGCTATTCTGCATATTTTCTGGGGTGTGTCTGTGGGGACAGGGAGAGATTGCTTTTGGTTTACATTTGAGAGTAGGTTAACCACTGCTCTGGCAGGAGAAGGGGGAGTTTGTCCAAAGAGTCATCTCTCAGTAAAACATGAGGGAAGCACGAAGGCTTGGTTCAGGAAAGCCCTGTCTCAAGTTGAACTGGGCTATAAGGCAGGGGCTAGAGTCCCCCTACACCCTCTCAGGGAACTGCCCTGAAGTACAGGAAACGTTTGTCAGGCAGCACTCCACATGAGCACTGCATTAACTACTGGGAATACACAAATGAGTGAAACAGCGCCAGTCCCCCCAGAGCTCAGGCTACATCTACCACTGAGTTCTTGGCTCAGTCTGCATGGTTTCAAAGCCGCACCACAGAAAATCCCACCCCTATCCAGGGTAAGCCTGTCTTTATGGGAAAATACAGCAAGAAGTCAGAATACTACCTGGGTAAACTGCTACAGAAACGGAATCATCAAACTTGGAATTATTTGTTCGTCATTATCAGGAATATCATCAAGTGCCCTCCTTTATCTGATTCTGGGGGATTAGATGACCCAGACTTACTCAGGAGGAGTTAAAGCACCAGGGGAGCTCAGTGCCTTCTGGGACTTGTCATCCACAGAAAGAAGGACACTGTGGCCTGTCGGTGATTTCAGATAATTTTACCTTAAAGACCACATCTCTCTGTCATGCTTTCATCCTTTCTGGAAATGCTGTGACTAGAATGTGCTGTGTCCTCCTGGCGGGTCTCCTGTTGAAAGGAATCCCAGCAGTGAGACCAAGGCTGGGCCAAGGGTTGCGTTTGCCCAGAGCCTCTCTGCTGCACACTTATGGCTACAGGCTGCCTTCTGGGGAAAGTGGGGGATGGAAAAAGCAGACAAAGCTTGTTACAGAGGTGTTCAAGCTGGTAGATGAAGAAGGAATGAAAGGTCTGGCACGTCACCATTTTTATATGAATTATGAACCTCTGATGAATTATGACTACTAGTATCACAAAAATAAGACAAAACATGACATGCCTATGGAAAGAAGTATATACACCACTGCCCAGGAAAAATTCCCATCCAGCAATCACACTGGGGTCTGATCCAGACCCTAATTGTATCCACCAACTTACAGGAAAGCAGAAACAGACCCAAGATAGAACCAATAAACTCCAGGATATGGGGAACACAACTGAACACAACATCTAGTTTTTTCAATAAATGAATCACAAGGGAAAAATCCATGAAAGAAATGGAAGGAGGAATTCTGGATTAAAACAGACTCAACCCTATCCACTAACTGCTTGGCTTAGACCTTGTTAGGATACACATGTATATCCCATTGGGTAAAATGTGAATAATGACTGGATATTTGATGATGATATGGGATTATTGTTCATTTTCAAGGTGATACTATGATAATGTTTTCTAAAATAGTCCTTGTCTTTTAAAAATACATAATAAAATACAGATAAGAAAGGAAGAAAAAAGAGGCAGGCAGGCAAGCAAGACCACCTTTGAAGTGAACTCATTTTATAGAATTTCAAGCAAAGAATTGATGAGAGAGATACCTGATACATTTTATGTAGACTGGTGCCATAAAACTGAAAACCTCTGAGGCTGTAGGACCTGCCATGTCCACACACTGACAAAGCACAACATTTCACATAAAGCCGGTGAGCAGGTGGTTCTGGAAGCAATCCGTAACTTTCCAATTAGGCTCTGATTTGGTGAGGGGCATTACTTTGCCAACAAACGCCCGTATAGTCAAAGCTGTGGTTTTTCCAGTAGTCATGTATGGATGTGAGAGTTGGACCATAGAGAAGGCTGAGCACCGAAGAATTGATGCTTTTTAACTATGGTATTGGAGAAGACACTTGAGAGTCCCTTGGACTGCAAGGAGATCCAACCAGTCCATCCTAAAGGAAATCAGTCCTGAATATTCATTGGAAGGACTGATGCTGAAGCTGAAGCTCCAATACACTGGCCACTTGATGCAAAGAGCAGACTCATTAGAAAAGACCCTGATGTTGGTAAAGACTGAGGGCAGGAGGAGAAGGGGACGACAGAGGACGAGATGGTTGGATGGCATCACCAACTCAATGGACATGAGTTTGAGCAAGCTCCGGGAGATGATGAAGGACAGGGAAGCCTGGTGTGCTGCAGTCCATGGGGTTGCAAAGAGTCGGACACGACTGAGCAACGGACAACAACAAAATGGTAACATTCATTTTCTGTTAATATTGTGACCAACTGTGCCAGTGTTCGTTTATTCCATGAAGCAAAGGATGCCCATGACTATAGAAAATATAAGCCCTATTACTGCAGAGAGAAAGGAAAGCATGAACCTTATTCCAAGTAAGCCCCAGCCGTGCCCCACATGGGAGCTGGGGGAGTTGAGTCTGGGAGCGGAGAGGGGGAGGGTGGACTCGGGCCTGTCCCCTGAACTCCTTCTCCGGCTCTCAGCACCAAGTGCTGACCCAGTGATGACACGTCAGGGCTATCGCCCCACTTCCCGGAGGAAGAAACGGAACCACAGGCACTGAGCTCGCGGTCACACCAGCCTCTCGAGCTGGGATTCTCCCCGGTGCCCAAGCTCTTCCACACTGCAAAACGCCACCTCCCTGGGCAGCTGGCAAACAGACGCGACAAGTACCTTGAGGAGGTGGGCTTGGGGGTGAGAGCCCATCAGAACTGGACAGATAAACCCACGGCGCACACGTTTTCCCCTTTTGACTGTTACCATTCCTGTTAAGTTCCTCCAGGCCTCCACTCTGACCCTTCTTGTCCCATCAGCCCAGCCCACTCTGTCTTCAGAAAGTCTCCCCTCAGACAGGCCAAGTCACTAGGAACTTGGTGACCTTTAGCTCATCTGCAATATTGCCTGGTCCTTTTGCATGTGAGCCCCAAAACAGGGTGGCAAAAAAGGGTGAGGGTCCCTCCTTCAGGCTAAGTTCTCTGGGTGGAATCCCACCACCTTCAGATAAAGAGCTGTTTCAAGTTACTTTTCCTTTGTATAGACAGTCTCAGCTTTTATTATTTTTTTCCTGGTGCTTGAACATAGAATTTATTAATCCTCCCTTGTAATTCTTACACTATCCAGAAAACTCTTTCTGAAGTCTTTACTGAGCCAAATCTCTTGGCAGTAGATTTCTATTTTTTATTACCTTTTATAATTTTTTAATTACACAAGAAATACATGATCAACACAGGATTTAATAAGTACATCTGTCAACTCTAAAGGGACTGTGGGCTAGGCTGGCAGACTGCTTTATTTGGAAGTGAGGAGATCCTGATTTATGATGGTCAGGGGGCCTCCTTCCTCACAACGTGTAAGGGACTCGGCTTCTAATAAGAACCACATGTCCTCATGGCGGGGGCGGGGGGAAAGGGGGACAATTGGCTGCACCCTGCAGCCTCCTCCTCCTGCTGGAGAGGGCCGCCCCCCTCCCCCTTTCTCCTCGCCTGATCCCCACGACAGCTGAGAGCTTTAATAAAGCAAAGTGCGCCTGGGAATGTGGGCTGAGGAAGCCACTCAGAAGGTGGAGGTCTATTTCTACCCCTCCCAATAATCCCACTGCTAAAAACAGCCAAGGCTGAGCCATCCCGAGGCTGCTTGCTGGGGCCCAGCCACGGTCTGGTTACCCTGAACAAGGCCTAGACGTCCCGGAGGCCCTCAAGCCCACGGTGGCAGCAGCCGGGACCCAGGATGGGACCGATTATTTTTAGCTAAGATGTGTCATGCTTTCCATGGCGGTGAGGAACAAGAAGCCTGGGCATCTGGGGGCCTTCTCCATGTTTTATCAAACAAGAGGTGGTCCTCAGAGCCCCAAGGAGGAGCAGGGGAGTGGGCGCTACCCACCCTCAGGCTGCCTTCATCAAGACCCCTGACGCCAGCCTGCAGAGAAAAGGGGCAGCTCAGGTAAAGAACATGGACCATTGTCATTGGCAGAGGGTTACCCAGTGACCCAGAGATACAGAGTAGATGAGTCAGAGCCTCAAGAACAGTCAAGGGAATAAGAGTACTCAAAGATGATGGAAAACAAAACCAACCACAGAGGTAACGGGAAGCTGAGGAAGGGGACAGGGTGACATGTTTTATAGTCAGAAACCGAAAGAAAGTCCCTTCAGCAGTGAGCACAATGCTCTATACAGAGCAGGTGCTCCACGCACGGGCCGAACTCAGCTCCTGGTAAGAGGGGGAGACGGGGGGACTCGGTGTGCCCTTGGGGAGAGCCGGTTCTTCTGACTCTCTGCCTCTCCTGTCACTAGTAAAGACATAATAATAACCCAGAAGCTGTTCTTTACAAATCTGTCAACAATCCTAACCATGCACATGAATTTCTTGGCTTCCCAAAACAGCGGGTGTGGGCACGGCTGTTTGCAGTTCACACTGGCTCAGAAACCTGGGCGGAGAGTCAAGCATCAGTGAGGAGGCGCTGGGAGGGGGTGCGGGGGGTGGGGGGCGAGGTGTGAAGACCGCTCGGGGCAGAGGCGGCACCTCCCCAGGCTCCAACGCTGCTGCCCTCTCAGGCCTGCGGTCTCACACTGCCTCACCCACCTGTGTTTACCCAGTGCCTACTCCGTGCCCAGAAACAGGAAATGGGCGGACAGAAGTCTCCAAGAAAACCAGATCAGGACCATGTAGAGAGACCCCTTGCTCTGAGCTCCCAGGGCCAAGTGGGGAGGGCCGGCCGGTGGAGGGACAAACATTCCCAAATATGACGCAGCCTCAGCTCGGGGCAGGATTAGCAGCCGCGGCAGCTGCACCTATTTTGGGCCTGGGGTCTCTGTCCCCTGGGCAACAGGTGCAGAGACTGGGAGCAAGGCATTTACAGCAGCGTTTATTTTGGGGGCTTCCTGGCCTCAGGCCCAGGGACCGGAGTCAGTCTTTCACATAAGGGTCCTAGGCCAGAAACCGAACATGTCCTCCTCTATCTCCCGAGGGACCTACAGGCCTGTCCCCCTTCCACCCCCAGGCTTGCTTGAGGCCAAGTAAAATCTGGGAGGCAGAGAGAAGTCAGCCCCTTCCCACCACCCACCCCACTGCTCACACTGGGGAACCCAGCAAGGCGATGAGGGGACCGTGCCTGCGGTGGCCAGACCCCATTTAGGCTCTTTCTTGAGGGCACTGGCAGGTCATTCCTACACCAGCCCACGAGCCAGCAGAGATGGGGAGGGCCCTCTTGGAAGTAGACTAAGGGACACGAGTTTTTCTCAGCTTAAGTGACTGGCCTTCAGCCCCACAGTGAATCCAGACCACAGAAGGTCCTGGTGCAGTGTCCTGAGTGGCCCATAGACACACACTAAGTCAGTGTGATGTGGCCACAATCAGCCTCCCACGGCCAAGAGCGAGCAGCCCACGGTCCTGGGGACCCAGCCGGACAGGGGCCAGGCCCCCCGGAGGGTCAGCTGGTCCCGATGCAACCGCAGGGAGCCGTAAATAGTGTCTCTTGCCACTTCTTCTCCCCCTTCCTCTGTGTCCCCCTGGGGAGGGTCCGAGTGGCAGCGCCAATGGGTTGCCCCCAAGCCTAGAATCAGTCCTGTCGGCCACGAGGAACCCCAAACAACTCTGCAGGCAGGGATTTAAATTCCCAACTCTGGTCCCAGGACCATCACCACTGCCTGAGTGGCTGGGCGCTGACACTCAGTTCACACCTGCTCGACCTGTCCTGCCTTGTAATCCTGAGCAGTCTACTGCCTTTGTTTCATTGTCTGAAATATGGGCTTGACGATGAACACAGGCCTTTTTTGCAGCTCGAGCCATCTCCGTAAGGAAACATTAATAGCAGTTCCATGTTTTAAATCATCCCAGGCTCCTGAGATAAAAAGACAGTTTGAATATTAATCATCACAGTGAAAGGATGAAGCAATTTTGACAGGTTTCCTCCTGCCTTTCACGGTTGTGCAGAAACCCCTCCTGGGCTCTGAAGGCTGGTAATGTAAGGACGTGGGCTCTGAGGTCCACTCAGGCCATTTGGCCAAAAGAGGATTGGGTTCAAGGCAACCAAAAATCACAGCCAAGTCCAAGCAAATTACCCGAGACGGCTTCATCCTCCCAAGTCATCTTATTCGAAACACGACTCTGATCTGTCACTGCTCTGCTCGGATGCCATCAACAGTCCCCTCTGCCCCCAGCTGAGCACACACGCCTGTGACCACAGCTCACCTGTGTTCCACATGCCCACAAACATGCTCCTCCTGCCTGGCCACCTCCCCAAGGGCCACCTCCAAGTGTGAAATCCGAACATGTCTCAGGCCCCCTTGGTCCTCTGCACCCACCAGCAGTCACAACCTGAGACTTGGCACACATTTCCGGAGGCACGTTTTTATTCCTTCTACTCTCCCTAAGGAGCTGGGACTTCCTGTCTTTCTTATCTTTGAATCACAGTTCCTGCCTCAATATCTTTTTATTTCAAACACAGAGAGTTTAGTCACTAGAAGAACTAGGATGAGAACTAGGAGTAAGACAACTCAAGTTCCAGTCTTAAGGTGACTTCCAGTTTCTTTCACCATCTTGGGCTGCTCATTCTCAAGGTTTTGAGTCCTTACCCGGAAAATGAGCCATTGGAACAATCACAAGCTTCCTAAGTGAGCTGGAGCTTGGGGATCTACCTCTAAGGCTCCCCTGGTGATTCTAATGATCTAGATTCCTGGTACTGTGCAATGGGAACACACTGCCCTAGAGGCGAAGTGAAAGTCTCTCAGTTGTGTCCGACTCTTTGCGACCCCGTGGACTATACAGTTCATGGAATTCTCCAGGCCTGAATACTGGCGTCTGTAGCCTTTTCCTTCTCCACGGGATCTTCCCAACCCAGGGATCAAACCCAGGTCTCCCGCACTGCAGGCGGATTCTTTACCAGCTGAGCCACCAGGGAAGCCTACCCTAAGAACTAACAGCGTCTCAGCAACACTGCTCATGCTTCCCCACCCCCTAGTCCATCTGTTCCCAAGCCCCTGGCTGCCCCACTTCCCCTGCCACAAGTCCACAAGCCACGTCTTCCACATGTGCAACAAGCCCTCTGGTGCTCTGCCTGAGTCTCCCGCTAGGTGGCACCACTGCTCCGCCCGCGGCACAGTCCCCAGCAGGACCAAAGACCCGAAGTTCTCCAGGTGCCAGAGCTGATGGGTGACTCAGGCAAAGTGCAGGTGGAAAGCGGGAGAAGATAGCTCTCTGCCCCTTGCCTGCGCTTTGGTGGAGAGTCCAGAGCAGAGCCGTGCCACACTGGAATTAGGGCAAAAGGAAAACCTACT
Source organism: Cervus canadensis (assembly GCF_019320065.1). Classification (NCBI taxonomy): domain Eukaryota; kingdom Metazoa; phylum Chordata; class Mammalia; order Artiodactyla; family Cervidae; genus Cervus; species Cervus canadensis. The sequence goes on from NC_057386.1 coordinate 31,018,533, forward strand.
AATTCTATCCCGTCTTAATTAAAAATGTTGATATTTTGTCCATCATGCATTCTTTTGCATCAACTCTGATTTTGAAAATACCAGTCTTACCAACGATCGAGTCTTTTGTTGCCTCCTTAAGTTTGACACAGACTTGCCTCCCCCTCGTCCCACCCTGGCCAGAGCAGCGTGGTTTTCCCCAGTGTCCTGGGCGCTATAGAAAGAGCTGTGTGTGCTGTGATGGGTGGAGGGCCCCTTCTCTGTGGATACCAACGCTGGGCTGGAACAGAGCTGCGGGCAGGTGCTTGGGTCAGTTCATCGTCACAGCAGGAGCCAAATTCCCCTCAGGCGAATCTCTGTCTCAGGAGATTCTCAACCTCCCTGTGGATCCACTTCTGCCAGGTCCCCAAAGAGGCCTGAATCCCAGGTATGCCACCAGTTGGCCAGAAGCCAAAGGCCCTGCTACAGAAGACCAGTCTAACCTCCCCAGTCCTGTCCTCCGAAGGATCTAGAGGATTCCCTGCCCTCTGCATGGCCTGGCTGAACTCACTTCCTTAGGGACTGCAATGCCTGCTGCTCCCTCCTGGGCCATGTGTGGGCTGCTGTCTCCTCTGTACCCATGTTTCAGGGGCGTCTTTTCTCTCTCCTAATGAGCTTGTATTCTTTTTGTGCCACCGCTCCTGATGCTCCCAGTTTCCTCCTGTGTGTCCAGGCACCCCCTGCAGAAGGCTGAAAGCACAGAAGGTGAAACAAGTGGGCCACTGACCCCACAGAAATGACAGTCACCGCCAGTCACTCCCTCTAGAGCTACCTGGGAGCTCTACGATTGCGCAGGCCACACCCAAGACCAGCTTAATCACACTCTGGGGGTGCAGTCCTTCCCTCTCTCCCGCCTCTTACCCTCCAGGCATCAGGAGTCGTAAACCCTCCCAAGTGAGAAGTTCAGCTCAGTTCAGTGACTCAGTCGTGTCCGACTCTTTGCGACCCCTTGGACTGCAGCCCGCCAGGCCTCCCTGTCCATCACCAACTCCCGGAGCTTACTCAAACTGATGTGCATCGAGTCGGTGATGCCATCCAGCCATCTCGTCCTCTGTCATCCCCTTCTTGAGATGATAGAGGGCCAAAGGTAAGAACCCCTACGTGGGGCAGGCCGGGCCCCTACTGAGTCAAGGCTGCCACCTACAGGCGAGAACACGCACTGCTGCCCAGTGGTGAGAGGCCCGGTGGGGGGGACTGACAGACGGCAGAGGCTTTGCAACTGAGGGCCCACCTTCTAATGAGTCTCCCCCTGTCCAACCAACGACTCTCCTGTATAAATTCCCCGGTGGCCTCCAGTCTCATCTCCACAAGCCACCATTTTCACCCACGCGGCAGCCCTTTCTGGCTAGCAACATGCTTCGACATGCGGCTGAACCCTGCCTTGAGAATGTCCCCTGGACCCAGGTCTGCACTCTGGAGATGCACACAGAATAAACTACTCCCCTTGACTCTTCAGCTACCAAACTCCTCTAGATCCTTGCCTCTCAGGGTGAAAGAGCGTGGTTCCTTTTCCTGCCCCTCCTTCCTGGCTGTCCTTATCTGGATATGCTAGACCGGCCACATCCCTTCATCATGGGGACACCCAGAATTTAGCCTAATTTAAAAATATATAGAAAAATAACACATATTCATCATAAAAATATGTTAACTAAACATAAAATAGAAGTGGCCTCACCCATTCCATTCTCCACTCTCACTCCCACTGTTAAGGGTGGGGCAGGGGCTTCTGTTGCGAACAGGTTGGTGGCACTCAGAACCAAAGGTCACCCCTTTGCAGCAAGAGTGAGACCTCCCCTTTAGTACCAGCTCACGCATCAGTAACACGTGAATAATTAGAGCACCTCTCCTAGCAATTACAAGTCAGTTTGATGCTTGTAAAGGGTCTATCACAGTGCCTGCGAACACATACTAAACATTTACTCTTCCCAGGTGGCTCAGTGATAAAGAATTGCCGACCAGTGCAGGAGATGCAGAAGACACGAGTTCAATCCCTGGATCGGGAAGATCCCCTGGAGAAGGGAATGGCAACCCACTCCAGTATTCTTGCCCGGAGAATCCCATGGACAGAGGAGCCTGGCGGGCCACTCCATGGGGTCGCAAAGAATTGGATACGACTGAACATGCACACTCAAACGTCTACTAAGTGGGAATTTCTTAGGGCTAACTGGATCAGACAATTGGTGGAACCAGACAGAGGCACGAAGTACATTGTTTTTCCTGATTATTATTCTCACATCACAGCAGGATTGGGCCCATGTAGGTTAGCATAATTAGTCCCAAAGCTCAAGTGCTGAGAGCATCCACTAAGTTGTAAATAAAGGAGGCTCCTGAAGGGATCCTTTTAAGTCAGTGTGCGTTTGATGGGGTGCACCACCAGAGGGCAGTGCTGGGCCACTTATGGAGGGACCGCTGCCTGGTCCATCAAATGTGAACCCACCGAGCACGGTGCTGTGGGGCTGCCTGGATTCTGCTTACCTCAGCTTGAGCCAGGGTGTCCCTTGCCCAGGCCTGAGGTCAGCAGGCTCCCCTGCTATCAGACTGTCCAGAGTTGGACGCACCCAGACTGTTCTCTAGTGCCTGCCCACCATTCAGGGCCACTTAAGTGATTTCAAGTCCAGATTCTTTTCTCACTTCCCACACCAGGACTCCCACACGCACATTGACTTCTATATGCTCATCTGCACCCCCGCGGGTCAGTCCTAAATTACAGCTTTTCCCACAGAGCCAAGCCTGAAAATTTTCCTCAGCATCTCACGTCAGAAAGTTGACTCAACACCTGTGGTTCAGTCACTGGGCGGATACTTCCTGGTCTGCTCTGCGCCAGGCTCTCCTGTCCTCCTTTCCCTGCCCACATCAGGCCCAATGAAGGCTTGGTGTCCCCGACACAGACTCAACTTTCTTGGGTCTCCAGATTCACCATGTCTTAGAACTGCTCCCAGCAAGGGTGCCCTTTCAAACTTCTGGGCTTACCCTGACAATGAGCGTGAGAAGCCACGAAACCCCAAACTCCTGTGACACACTCCTGGTACGACCCTCTCATGCTCCTCTGGCCAAATTCAGAATGGTGACAACTCCCCACCTGCCGTTCTGACTCAGACCTCCAGCAACACTGGAAGAGTCTGACCCAAACTGGAAACAGTGCCCCAGAGTAAACTTGCCCTCTTCATGCCATGCCCACCGAAAGATAAAGATACTTACAGAGATGCTACTGCCCAGGACAGTCAAGTATCCTCTCTCCCTGTAAACCCTCAGATGCCCTTGGATGTGGCAGCCCTGTGCCCCACTGACTTAGGGGTTGCCCTGCCCCACCTGGCCTGGAGGTTTGCATTAAGGAATGTTATGCTCATGCTTGTTCTTAAGAGAAACTGTTTCTTTACAATTAGGCAATTTTAGAGAAAGGGAAATGGAGAAAGTCCTCAACATGAGGGCTACAGACTATTTTAAGAAAGGGGAGAGGAAGGATACAAGTAATCAAAGGGTTTAACACCGCTTAAACCAGAGAGATCATAAAATACTTGTGGGGGATTTATTGCTAAAGTGGAATTTAGTTGACAGGATGATACAAGACGCTCAAGATAGCAATGAAAGGAGGAAGATGTCGACTCATTTAATCACTCCTGAAGAAGGAGAGATACCAAAGAGGTTTACATTTGAGTTATATTATGAGCCTGGGTCAAGAGAAGGCATGAGACTTCGGGTCTGATCTAGTTTAGGTACTATTGGTCCAACTTTGCAAAATTGGGGGAACCAGAAAAGAAATGATGGTTAAAACAAGAGTTAAAAGTCACGGGACAAGGCATTCAAGTCACTTGATGACCTGGGCAACAGAGAGGGTTATGTACATCTTAATGGACCAGGGAATGTAAAGGCAAACGGCCTCCCTGCCTTGGTATTTCTTGAAGTCATCATAAGCATACTGTCAACAACAGTAAGCCAAAATTATCAGAAAAAGGTAAAACACTGTTAACTCTGATCTGTTTAAGAGGATAGGAACAAAGGACCACATATTATATGATTCCATTTATGTGAAATGTCTAGAATAGGCCAGTCCATAGAGATAGAACGACAATTGGCAGGCCTGACAGCCTACTGGGTATGGAGTTTCTTTGCATGGTGTTGAAATGCCCTAACATTAGACTGTGGTGATGGTTGCCCATCTCTGTGAATATGCTGAACACCACTCAAATTTCAATAGGTGAATGTTATGGTAGGTGAACTGTTTCTCAATAAAGCTGTATAAAAAGAGGGTAGGAAGGTATGTAATACAACTTATAAGTATTCCATTGGTAATTACTCCAAACTTCAACAATATAAAAGAATTAGAATCCTTAACCTGGAGAATTCACAGTGTGGAAAATTTCATTCTCAGGTAATGCTGGGGAAACGAGGTGTTTCTATATAACCCACCTAATTGAGTTCAGTAAAGAGACTGTAGAAAGAAAGTACAAAGTAAACCCTCATGCAAGAGAATTACAAACTCTTAGAGAAGGGACTGCTCCTCAGGTGACTCAGTGGTAAAGAATCCACCTGCCAATGCAGGAGACGTGAGTTCAATCCCTGGGCTGGGAAAATTCCTTGGAGTAGGAAATAACCAACTCCAGTATTCTTGCCTGGGAAATCCCATGGACAGAGGAGCCTGGCTGGCTACAGTCCATGGGGTTGCAAAGAGTTGGACGCGACTGAGCGACTAAACACACATGCAGAGAAGGGACTCAGAAGATCCTATAATCTCAGACATAATGTCTTATTTAATGAATAAAGAAGTCTGAAGCAGTACAAAAATTTAAAAGTAAAGTAAAAAAAAATAATGCCTTTTCCCACCCCACCCAGTTCATCAGTGCTCTTCCCTAAAGTAATCACTGTTTCCACTTTTTTGTATGTCCTTTAAATGTTCTAATCACATGCAAAGACCTACAGATACACCCACTCCCTATGGTGCAATTAGACCACAAGTACAGGAAGAAACATAGAAATAAAGTTTAAGAAAGATTTTCCTTAACACAAGAGCAAGTCCCCAAAGTCATTCCTCCATTTTTATATGTGGAAGCACTTGCTTTTATTTATCACACTGAAAACCAGGGGCAGCAGGTGATGGAGTCTGACAAATATATGCCTGAAATCTAGGACTGGCAATTGACTGGCATGTGAGTGGCTCTGAGTGACACTCACAAAGCTCATCAAATTGAAACCAAGCAAGACCTGTAGGGCCTTCCCCGGGAGAGACGTCCCTGTGTCCTCTACCTCTTGTCTATAGAAAAGCTTTAGCCTCCCAGAACTTGCCCAAGTTCCAAAGAACAAATTTAATCAGAGAAGTGAGAAATGCAGAAACAAAGGAAAGCAGTCAAACAAGACAAAATTAGTAATAGTTTAGTCATTAAACAAAGTTAAGGACCTTTACTTGTGCCTCAAGGGCTGTAGATAATACCCTGAGCCAGATCCTTGAGTTGTTCTGCAGATACTAAAACTCCACCAGGTAGAAGTTAGCTGAATGCTGACCACCAGCATATAGACCCCAGACCAGCTGGAACCAGGAAACTGAGATTCCCAAAACATCTTTCTGTTACCTCATCATCAACCAGTCAGGGAATTATGGAGAAGCTGATCATACACCCGTGACCCTCTCTCTCACCCTGTCTTTAAAAACTCTTCCCTGAAAGCCATCGGGGAGCTCAGATCTCTTGAGCATGAGCTGCCCATTCTCCTTGCTTGGCTCCCTGTACTTTCCTTCAGCACAACCTGGGATCAGTAGATTGGCTTTGCCGCACGTTGGGAGAGCAGACTCAAGTTCCGTTCAGTAACAGAATCAATGGCAAACAAGGATGTGGAGCACCCAGAGTTCAGTCTGGACTTGCAGGAGCATGTTTCATAATTTTCTCCAGAAAATTATAGCAATTGTGCGACACAAATACGTGTCTGTTCTTCTGGTCTTAGGTTTCTCCGGAAGCTCCCAAATTATACTACTGGTGGTGGGAGAGGGAGGGGGCCTGAAGGGTTATCATGGCTGACACACATGGATGGACACTCACATTTATATGAGAAAATGAAGCCTTGGCATGAGGCACAGGGAAGGTGGCTAATTCTGCAAATTGAGTCAAAACGGTGGTCGTACTGCGTTCAGGAGAATCACAGCAACGAGTCTTGGGTACATTTGTAGGGAAAAGGCAAAAAGATCAGAAAGGTCAGCATAAAGACTGGCCTACAATCAACCATCACCTGAAATGTTGGTCTAGCAGGTGATATGCAGCTTAACACAGCAACAGGGATACTGCCTTGAAATATGGCATCAAGACATGAGGAGGACAGGCCAGGTTGCAAAGTCCCCTTGAAGATTCTTCACCCTCTGAAGTATTTTTAGTTGTGGTAATTGTAGAAGGTGGACGAAGCACTGCAGTACTCAAAATAAGACTGCTCTCAGAAAGCGAGATCAGCAGATGCCATCCTTGTAAGTCAAGCCTGCAAGAAGGACAGGATTAGCTGTCTCCAGGATGGCTTTCCAGAAGTAACCTGTCTTGCAGAGTGATCTGAGTGACTTACTGCAGGGATTAAAGCGCCTGTCCCAAGTATGCTGTGAGCAAGCAGCCCGACTCAACCCAAAACAACCGGACACTCAGGAGGCGGTGAAGTATAAACGGCGGGGTGAGAGTCTGCATGAATATTCACAAAGGGAAACTGGAGAAGGAAAATCTATCAGCATGTCACCAGGAAGTCCAACAGGCACTCTGATTCTGGATGATCAATTTTTGACCCTTTATGTAAAAACAGCCTTAAAGAAATGGAGGCCCGGCTATGGGATCACCAGAACCGCACAGAAATAGCACATACATAAGGTCCACCTTTTCTGTGCGGTCACCAAGTATCCTTCTGATCCCATTCACCAGGAAGAGACCACATGGGGACAAAGACTGGCTCCACTTCTTGGACCCAGGAGAGATCCCTTGAAAACCTGATAACCTGGAATTATGGTACAAAACCCTCTCCTATGTATTTGTCTACTCATCTCTGATCACATGATTAATCCTAGATGCCCCGATAAACTCATGTTCCTGAACTTCAATTTATCGTTCTTTCATCCAATATCTATTAACCACTCCACTCCACGCCAAGTGCTATCACAGGAACTGGTGAAACCAGGAGGAAGGACATGGCCCCTGCCCTCAGGGTGCCCCGGGCCTGAGCAGCGGTCAAAGATGACACGTGTGGGGCTGAGCCCGAGGGGACCATGAGCCTCCTCTGCTGTTACGGCACAGGCACTGACTTGGCATTCATTTTCCATCTGCGGGCTCAGAAAATCAATTAACCTTGGACCTGGGAGGAACCTCAGACATTGTCCTCTTAGTGAGTCTCCATCTCACCTGCCTGCTTCTGAACACTGAGCTAGAGCTGATACCTGAGTGGGTCTGGAGAGGATGGGAGGATCAGCACTCAAACACTGCCCAGGAGATCCAAAAGGAAAGACGGGGCGAAGAATCACTGATTAGTCCAACCCCCATATTTTCCAGATTGGTAAACAAGAGAATTGAAGCGACAGGCCCAAACCAACCCTCACATGAGTGTGATGTGCGTGGAAACCCAGTGACTTGGAGTCTGTACCCCAGACTGCTCTGGCTCAGGCGATGTTTCCTAAATCTAGTTACCTGTGCGTGCTCTTCAAAGCATTTGTCACAGACACACACTTTTACGCACTTAATATTTTTCTTTAAAACTGCTTATTTTTTTTTAACTTAAATGCTTATTTTAACCTTTTAGCCTTGTCCTCAGCAATAAAATTTGTGAAATATACCTGGAAATTAGTAACTACTGAAATGCAACAGGTTTAGCCCGAGGCCACCAGAGTCCACGTTTGTCACGCCTAGTGCACGTGGCACTCTTCGGGACTCATGGGCTGAGGAGCCAGCAGCACCGAGAAGTCTCAGGAAGGTTGGGAACAGGTGCTGCACATCTTCAGGGCAGCTGCTCACATGGGGAGGGGCTGCAAGCTCAGGCGAGCACCGGTACCAGGCAGCCGCTGGTCCTCAGAGGTCTGTCAGCCTTGGGGCACTCAGACTGAGAGGCGTGATGGAGACCAGTGTTGGCGTGAGGCAGGAACAGGGCAATGACAGCAGGATTTATCTTCCCTCTTCTGGAAAGGCCATAGGTCACTTGGAACCAACAGGCTATTAAAATGAAGCTGCCTATTCATCACCTGGAATCTGCTGATGCCAACATAATGAAATTGATCTAGAAGGAGGGGAAGATACCATTATGGGACCCCCATCAGGGAACAGCATGGGGCTGTCCTTCAATCTGGTTCAGAACCATTTGGGATTCTAAATCCATCATCCTAGTTACCAAAATCTATTTTCTTTTTTGAATAAGCTCATTGATCTTGGTGTCTTGTTTAATGTTTCAAATTGCTGTGCAATATTTGGAGAGAAAAGAAAGAAAAAGTAACTTATTGGCCAGTCTCCACTTCAGCTTCAGGGTGAGTTAGTTCTTTCTTTTTTTTTTTTGACCATGTGGCTTTGTGGGATCTTAGTTCCCTGACCAGGGATTGTACTTGGGCCCTGGGCAGTGAAAATACGGAGTCCTAAACCCACTGGACCACCAGGGAACTTCCAGTTCTTTGAGTTCTGATTAATAGATTGTTCATAATCTGGGCTTTGATTAAGAGGTTTCTCAGTTTTCAACTTTGGGAAAGAAGTAGAGAATGGAAGTGAAGAATTTATCCTCAGATGAAATGAAATGACCCAGAATTATTATTAAAACCAACCTTCCAGAAGAAAACCTAAGACCATGCACATTTCTCTCTTCCTCTTAAATTTTGAAAGGTGTTTCAGTGACCCATCAGTTCCACTGCTCGGACAACCCAGGAATGTACTCTGACTCAAGTGTACAAGAAGACACATACAGACAAGATGTCCAATGCAGCATTTTTTACAATGGGAAAAAGCAGAAATGTCTTGAATTAATAAGAGAATGGATAAATAAGTTACAATAGAGTCATACAATAGAATAGCTATTCAGCAATGAAAATGAATGAAGCAGAGCTACATATATTTACTTGGACAAATCTCAAAAATAAGTTGATGAAAAACAGCAAAAAGTAATTATGTATGCAGCACCAAAATATTTGGGTTTAGTTTTAAAATAGGGCTTCCCTGGTAGTTCAGCTGGTAAAGAATCTGCCTGCAATGCAGGAGACCCCAGTTAGATTCCTGGGTTGGGAAGATCTGCTGGAGAAGGGTTAGGCTACCCACTCCAGTATTCTTGGGCTTCCCTGTGGCTCAGCTGGTAAAGAATCTGCCTGCAATATGGGAGACCTGGGTTCAATCCCTGGGTTGAGAAGATCCCCTGGAGAAGAGACTTGGGTTTGATCCCCACGTTGGGAAGATCTCCTGGAGAAGGGAACAGCTACCCACTCCATTATTCTGGCCTGGAGAATTCTATGGACTTGCAGTCTGTGGGGTCACAAAGAGATGAACATGACTGAGCAACTTTCACTTTTAAACATGAAATAATAGTGCATATTGTTTGAGGATACACACATAACATAAAAGTGTGAAACACTGGAGAGGAAGATACACACCACCTTCAGGGAAACAGATGCTCCCGAGATGAAAGCAGAGGATAAATAACTGTAGTATTTTATATTATTTTTTAAAGATGTGAAGCAAGTATGGAAAAATAACATTTGTTAAATCTAAATGGTGGACCAGGAACATTTGTTAAATTATTTTCCAGACTATTCTGCCAGCTTGAAACTTCATACTTGAAATAAAGTTACTGAAGCTATTGAAGCTCTGAATTAATGCACACATATGAATTCATACAGTGAACATCTGCTTGTGACAGAAAGGCCTCTATGATCCATATAGGGGACAAATGCCTAATTCAATTTTTGTCAGGTGGTCCAACACATGCAAAATTGGCAGAAAGGATTTGCTAAAGAGCCAAGAAAATACTGTTCAACAATTTTTTTTTCAGATGACAAAAATAAAAAAATTCCTCTTGAGTTTACCTTAAAATAAATGATAAAACTAATATACACTGGTTTTACCAGGTCAAACAATATAGACATGGTTTAAAAGTTGGAAATCCCATCCCTTGTTCTGATTCCATCTCACACATTAACCAAGGTTAACTTTTTGATTTCTCTATAAAATTTTACAAATTATTTTGTGAATTTTTTCAAGCCAATTCAATGTTTATAGCATCAATCATTTATTTTTATCACTGTCAGTGCCATCCACAATCATTGTAGAAAAATACAGAAAGTGCAAAAGAGCAGAAATGGGGTAAAATAAAAACATTTTTAATGGGGGTGCACTGTAACGCACTGTTTGGAAAAAACTTAATAACATCTTAAATCCTAAATCAAAGGTTCAGTGCAAACTCTGCTTGCTGGCTCCAAGATGGCCAGCTTCGTTTACAGCGGTTGTTTGCCATGAGGGGACTTTAATGATGAAGGCCAGAGGGGTTTCTACTTCAGGCATGAGCAGGGTTGGTAAATAACCAATCACACCCTGAGGCTCAAAGCAGGGCACCTCCCTGTCCCCAAAGTCCAGCGGGGGTGTGGTCAGGGGACAGCTCTATCTCCTTAGACTGACGGACAGCCTTGGCTCAGCCAGCCCTGCCTCCCTCCTCCTCACCACCCCTCCCCCTTGTCACTGCCCTTCTTTCTCCTCTGACCTTTTCTCCCCCAGCTCCCTTGCCTGCTCCTTCCTCTTCTCCAACTGCCCAAGTGTCCACGTCACTCACGTCTTGGGTAACTGGAGCCCTTCAGCTGTTTGGCTCCCTGTTTGGAAGGACGTCTCAGCATTGCCCGGGGCTCTGGGGGCAGCCAACTTCTCAGAAGGTTTCATCTGTCAGCCCAGGAGGCTGACTTAGCTTTCCTCACAAGAACTTTACAAGAGCAATTAAAATAAGCTATCTTAGGTGCTGAAATAAATCTCTCCAGAACGGTCTCAATCTGTTTCTGAGCCTTCTATTTCAAAATAAAACTTTCCTCTTTCACATTTTGGGGGCCTCATCACGGAGGCCTGGAGGATGTGTGCGAAAAGCTTCAAGGAAAGATTCAAAGGCAGAATTCTCCCTCCAGGAAGAGGAAGGCCCAGAGACACTGTGAGATGGCAGAAACAGACTTAGGAAATAGGAGAAAAGTATGGACATTTTAGGCAAGAACAATCATTAACCTCTATTGGTGATGAGCTTCCGAGACTGGGGGTGGGACCTGCCTGGGTGAGTGGATGGTCCTTTCTCTTCTTTCTTTCCCTCCTTCCATCACGTCTATCTTCCTCTCTTTTTCCCTTATACTCCACCTTAAATGCTTTCCTCCAAATCAGGTTATTGGAAAATAAGTTAGCATCACAAGCCTCACACTAAATTATTTGAACAGGCTTTCCTGGGGACAATTTCTCATGCAAAGTCAGCAATTCCTACAGAAGGTATAACGCCAAGAGTGAAGACTAAAGTAAACTATGGAATCTGGATGATAATGACATGCCATTGTTGGTCCACTGGCTGTCACAAATGTACCTTCCAGTGGAGGATGTTGATAGTGGGGGAGGGCTCTTGTGTGTTTGAGGGGAGAAGAAGTAAATGGGCGTTCTCTGTGCTTTCTGTCCAGTTTGCTGTGAACATAAGATAGAGCAAAAGGAAAAAAAAAGTCTTCTAAAAATTTGCTTAAGGTAATAATCACTGCCAGGAGGCATAAACACAACCCACTCTACAATACAGCTATTAAACAAAGAAAAAAGGGGAGAGAAACAAGGGCTCAAGGCAGTCCGCAAGGTCTGATGTCAGAAGGCACCTAGTCATCATGGTGGGGATGAGGAGCCTTGGAAGGAGGAAACGTTCCCTTGCTGGTGCCAGGCACCCTTGACATTATCATCTTACACAAGGAGAGGCGAGGGCATCTTCATGATCCAAGGCTTGGGCTCCCCTCCTTGATCCCCACATGGAAAGAAACCTGAGGACAGAATGAGCTGCACACTGTCCTCCCAACTCTGCAAACTTGGCCAAGAGATGGGGCCGAAGCTGTAAATCGCACTGGGGCTGTTCTCAGAAACCAAGTGTTGGAGTTACCTGACCTTAACTGATCTACCCGACCCTGGACTTCTGCACTGACCTGACCAAGGAAACCTGACCTATATCATCAATCATAGGTTTTCCACAAAACGATAGCATTAGTCTTCGTTTAACATGAATTCAATATTTGTGAATAGTTAGCAGTCAGCATTGATTGACCACATCACATACATTCTCTTACTTGTTCCTTATGCTCCCAGTTAAGAAGGTGCTACTCTTACCCCTATTTTACAGATAATGTAATAACATTATGGGTAAGACTGTGTGGGAGGGACTTCCCTAGTGGTCCAGAGGTTGGGAATCTGCCTGCCAATGCAGGGAACATGGGTTCGATCTCCGGTCCAGGAAGATTCCATGTGCTGTGGGGCAACGAAGCCCATGTGCTGAAACTACTGAGCCCACACTCCAGAGCCCGTGCTCTGTAAGGAGAGACGTCGCCGCAATGAGAAGCCCGTGCACCACAACTAGAGAGTGGCCCCTGCTAGCCGCAACTAGAGAAAGCCCACGCGAAGCAATGAAGACCCAGAGCAGCAAAAAAATAAAATAAATAATAATAATAAAATACTGCATGGGAGAGCCCTTTGGGCTTCAGTAGTAGTTGTTTATGTGTCACAGTGTCCAGAACTGTTCTAAGTGAAGGCCCTCTGTCTCTTGTCTCTAGTGTGTCTCCAGATACTTCTGCGCTCTATTCCTGCCGCACAGACACATCAAGTTCTCCTGAAGCTCCAACACCACAGATCCCACCCATGTGGTTTCCCCACTGGGAATGCGCTTTCTCTAGTCTCTGTCTGGCAAAGCCCCCGTCTAAGAACAAATTACAATTCTGTCCTTGTCTCAGCAAAACCTCCTCTAGTCCCGCAAGAATGACTCTTCCTCCCCCTACCATGCTGTGTCAGACCCACAAATCCAGCCCCTGGCATATTGCTCTTTATCATTTGTGTTCATGTCTGTCTTTCCCACCAGACTCGACGAAGACAATGGCTGTTCTCTCTTGCTTTATCTTACTCATCTTAATGGTGAACAAATACTAGTACTACAATACCTAATTACATTGGGTGCTCAAAGTACCTTGTATGAGTGAAGGCATATGCTGAATTTAATTGGAAATACAATTAGGACTTTGGAGAGCATTGTTAGCCTAGGGTTTGGTTTGAAGTTGCAGACTCTAAGGCTCACAGTTTTGGTTCAGAGTCATATTAACATTAAGCAAATCACAAAAGAACTAAAGGCAAAAGCTAAAATAGTCCATTGAGTAAACCCTCAGTCTCCTAGTCATGAATTTTATTTTTATGAAAACTAGCCCTAACAGGTGGAAAGTATGCCCTTAAAACTGAGTTTGTTTGATGACACATAAGGGTCTAATGGGAAGATTTTTATCCAGAAGGATTCAAGGAGACTTTCCTTATCTATTGATTATTAAGAGTCAAACATTCCTTCCTGGGACCTCTTGAGAGAGAGGGAAAATTGCTTCTTTGGGAAATAAATAGAAACCAGCTAGAAACAAGTTTTACTATAACTGTGGGACAAATAATAGTCTTTCATGATGTGCCCTCCTGCTGCTAAGAGGGTCTTTTCAGTTCATTCTAAACTGGACTCTACTTAGAGAGACCCCAGAGCATGGTTACCCTGGGCACACCGGTGGTCTCGCCTTGCAGCATCTGGACTGTGAGTCCTGCGAGGTAGAGGCCCTCTAATGTTAGAGGCTGGATAATGCTTTGGAGATGTGACTTGTGCACCAGGGAACACTGGGGGGAATTCAGCTGCCAAACTGACGCCCCTCCCAATTCAATTTGCAAAACGGGTCATATGATTAGATCCAGTGCTACCACGTGTCTAAGCTCAAACTGCATCTCAGGCAATGTCCTCTGAGACAGTAATCGGGAGATGGCAAGACAGGCTAAGCCAGGAGGCATGGACCCTGCCCTTGCAGCCTGTCTCTTCTTCCCACCCTTACCGGTTAAACAGTAGTACAGAAAATCCCATGGACAGAGGAGCCTGGCAGGCTACAATCCGCAGGGTTGCATGAGTTGGACATGACTTAGTGAATAAACCACCACCAGCAGCACACATACAATGCGTGCCTCTTACTACTATACCAGGTCAGTGCTGGATCTGACATTTCAAGAGGAATGGTGAAAACAACTAGGTTGTGTGCTGAAAGACAGCCCAGGTCATTTGCGGCTGTGCAGAAACAAAGCTGAACCGTGAGTTTAGCTTGGCTCGTGAACCACAGGACAGGCTGTGTGCCTACAGACGGCCTCCGCACGTGCGCTCAGGTCTGCACTGCCACTGGCAGTGGTAACAGCAACAGGACGGGTTTGCAAATAGCAGTGGGCTGAGCATTCTTTCTAAAAGCTATCACTCCACCAGCACTTCCTTTTGCTGTTCAGAGAAGATTTGACCCCTTGGTGGGGTGAACTGGCGTGTCTTGATATCACTGGAGCAAGAGCATCTAAGTGCTTCACCCACTCAGCCATCTGAACGAGTGACCACTATTTCCACTATTTTACTATTTTATAACCCTGAAATAATACTGAGAAGTAGCTCACTGAAAGGATAAATTGCACTTATCCTCATCTGGATGTCTAGAGTAGTTTATACTCCTGATGCTTCTCCGGAATGCTGACGCAGGCCGGGAGTTTCAACTGTTGTGCTTGTTACTGTTGTTTGAGAGGGAAGGTATTAGTAGGGAGGCTCATTATTTAACAAAGCTCCTGATTATATTCTTTATTAGACCTGATGCTCCTGAAAACTGACCTTACTACAGAGTTGCTTCTGTGAATGGACGGCCTCCTCAATTCACTAAAAGCACCACTCCACTAGGGATTACTCTGAGTGATTGTAGCAGAGGCTTCTCCATGAGAGAATGCAAGACAATGGCCAGACAGAAGCCCTGGAATGACCACAACAATAAGCCGAGCAGCATGGGAGAGAGTGCCCCGCTAACATGATGGAATGCTTTGTCCACATTCCAAAAGCTTAAAAGAGGTGCCAGGCTTTGGAATCCTACAGCGGCAAGTGCAGGGACAGTCACAGTGGATTCCCGTGCTCTTGGGGTGAAACTTCACATAGGATGACTTCTGGCTGCCCGCTGGCTGAGCCATGCTGTAGGAATTGTCTGAATTTATTGAGCAGCTTCCAAAAGTCCCAAACATTTGGTAGATGAGATCTCACTCATGTGGACAATGTCGCTCCAAAAAGGAAGTAAGTCCCCTGTTCTTATTTCTCTGAATGCCTGGTGGCGCTGAACCACCTAGACAGAGAGCTGAAGGGGGCTGACTCAGCATGAACCCACATTTAGGAAGGGAAGGAGTCCTTTGGTCCATTCTGGCTTTGATGCAACACTGTCATCAGGCCAGAGAGAAGGCGCTCAGTTACTCAATGAGCAGCCATCCATCCCTCCATCAGTCTGAGTGTCTGGTATGAACCAACTGCTGTCCTGGTCACGAAAAGTGAGACAGAGCTGGAATCTACCCTCATGGAGATGACAGTCTAGCAGCCTTACTATATGCTAGAGACTGTAAGCGGATACAGTCCTTGTATAAAAAGTCTTTTTAAAAAGGAAACCTTCGAGCACCCACATGCTAGGCTCCTTCCTGCCTCAAGGCCTCTGCACCTACTGTTCCTTGGACCTAATGCTCTTTCTCTGATTCTTGCATGGCTGGTACCTTTGATGACACAGATTTCAACTCAGATGCTTTTTCCTCACAGAAACTCTCCCGAGTATCTTACCAAACACTGCACATTTGTTGAGCAGCAGCTACAAGGAATGTTCCACAGAGAAGTCCTCTGTGAGTGGAAGACAGAAGTTCTGTAAACACTCAACGGAGAAAGAGGATGGTCATCTGGGTTCATCTGTAAATACTCTCTGAAAAACTCAGATGGGAATCTGAGTCATAATGAATAAAACCATTTCAGAGCCCATATGAGGGAGGGTCAGAAGGGCACAAGCAGAAACTCAGAAGCAGGAAGCGGTTTTTAAAGCGTGGCTGGACCCAAGAGTTCATAGAAGCAAGCAGTCAGCCTGAGAAGACAGGTCAGAGCAGCCCGTGGAGAGGCTTCCGTGCCACCTGCAGAAAATATTCCCCAAGAGGAGAAAGCACTCGAGGATATTCAGCTGCATTCCTACTCAATAGAGTGCACAGTTGTTGCTATTGTTGTTTTAAAGGAATGCCCATCCACATTTCCTAGAAAATACTATAAGTGTGTAGACCTCTCATTTCCTACTTAGGATACAAGTAAATCAAAGAGAAGCTAGGGAAAGGATGAATAAATCCAGCCACAGCCAGCTTCTCCAGAGCTCCCCTAAGCCTGCCATGGTGTGGGGACTGGGGCAGGGCACAGAGAGAAGGTTCAAAGTGCTTCCCCAGGGAGCCTATATGCAAGGCATGCGTGGCAAAGGTATGTATAGCACATTTAGGATCAGACTTGGCACATAAGGACCATAAATTTACTGGCAGCTCCCAGACAGAACAAGAAGTAGGTTACCAGGGAGCTTATTTTTCTGAGAACCAACTCCGTCACTTAACACAGTTTAAAGGACACTTAAAAGGGGCAAATAAAAACCTTTCTTCAGCAACCATTTTGAAACAGTGGAAAGAAAATTGATTAAAATTTTAGGACTGAAAATGGTGGTCAGCCAAAGGGCTAACGGTCAGCACTTTTCTTCACCTTTTCTTCTTTAAAAACATAAAAGCAAAAACCAAAATCTATTTTTACAGCCAAGTGGAAAACACTGTAAAAGGGTCTGCGTGCATGTGATGGGAGAATGATGCGGCAGGACTTAAAAAAGGAACCTGATGAATTCCAAGATCAAATGCAGGGTGCTTGGAGCTTCCTTGACACAGATCAGCTTCTGTTTGTGGCTCGGCAACCCATATGTTATATTCACTCACTCCTCAAGGATCACCCGCTCCTTTCCAAGTATTAAGATGTCAGCGAAAATCTACCTTCTGGGGAAATTTAATCTGTCGAAGAAGAGTTGCTGACACTCATAAAAATAGCTGTCAGACGTTATGACTCCTCCAGGACACGGAAGCCAAAGAGGGTCATGGAGCCCAGAGCAAAAAGCAAAGAAGGATCCTCACGCAGGCCAGAAACTCTCAGCCCAGGGTCCAGAAAGCCTGAGAGCTCTAGGGGTGGGCTTTGGGGTATCTAGAAATTCCCTGAAATGAAACTAAAACTTCTACAACTTTGTGGAATTTAGGGGGAAAATATTCATTAAAATCTCAGAAGTCATGCCCAAAAAATGATTTAGAACCATAAAATTAGTATATTATTTCCAAAGGTATTTTTTTCACTATTGAAAATTGTTTATTGGTCAAGAAATACTTGCATACACAAATCTTCTAAGAAATTTTAAAATTATAGCTAAATTGGAAGTCTTTTTAAAATTCCATTCCAGATCTGTCCTCCTTACTTTTGCCCCCTACAGAGGTAATAATTGTTCTACTTTTCTATGCACTTTCATAATTACACACTCAGAGAAAATTTAGAGCACTTGGGTATGTTTTTTCTAACTTAAATGGTGCCATATTTTATATATATTTCTGCAACTTGCTTTTGCGTTCCACGATGTCTCAGGGTAAGTCCCACATGTGTACATATACAGCCACCCCATCCTTTTCACCTGCTGCATAATATTCCTCAGTAGCTGTGCTGAGGTGCTTAGGCACTTCTCTACTGAAATGTTTAGGTTGTTTCCAGCTTCCTCCCACCGCCAACAGCAGCACAGGAATGTCTGTGTGTGTCTGTCTATGCACTGATTCAAGTGTTTCTCTAGCAGAGAGCCTGAGAAGAGAAATTGCTTGGTCATGAGATGTGCATATTTTAAATTTTAAAATCAACTACCAACCCCCTCTCCCAAATATGTTACATTGGTTTATGCTTCTGGTGGGATATGCAAGTATCTGTTTCCTGGCTCCTACTGCTACATGAGATTTTAATCAGTCTTTAAAATTTTTACCAGTCTGAAAGATAAAAAGTATATCTCCTTGTTGTTTTCATTTCTACTTTCCTAATTGTGAGGTTGAGTGCTTTTTCGTTTGTTTACTGACTTTCCTTTGTTTATTTCCGTGAGTTTTCAAGAGCAGTGGTCCTCACACCTTACTATATACATCAGAATCTTTCGGAGGGTTCTGTGTCAGTGAGTCTGGGGTGCAGCCCTAGAAGTGGCAATTCTAAGATGTGCCGGGTGATGCTGATGCTGCTGGTCTGGGGACCAGACTTTAAAATCACCAAACTAGGGAAAACTCCTGGGCCATGGACTTCTCTAAGGGGTTCCAACAAGGAAAAGAGAAAGACCTCTCTTAAGGGATGATCAGGAAAATTGCCAAAGACTTTGAAGGAAGAGCAAGGTGTTGCTAGGAAGAGGGGACAAAAGCGTTTCTGATGGCAAGTATGGACTGAGCGATGGCAAAGCCGCCAGAGCACTGAGCAGTGAGCAGACCAGACGGATGGCCTGAGATGCTCTTGAAGGGGGTGGTGAGAAGCACAGCTGGGGAGGCAGAGCATGGGGGTGGCTTCTGCAGGGCCTAGGAGGCCAGGGAGGGAGTCTGAGTGATTGGAGTTTTGGTGGGAGCTGCTTTGTGTCCCTAAAACAGAAGAGAAAATGATTAAACTGTACTGTTTTCATTTCTTTATTTGCTTTTGAACTGTTTTAATTTAGTTGTTGATGGGTATTAGTTATATGGCACAAAACACAAAGGTATTATGGTAAAAAGTCTCCCTGCTGTTCCCCACCTGCCTGGTTTTGTCTCTGAAGCAATCAGCGCTACTAGTGGTCTGCATATCCTTCAAGTGAGCACTCATACACACATATACACACCGATATACACATATAAGTCTTGTTATTCATGGTTATCATGTACTATGAAACTGCTGCTGTGAACACTAAATTAGTGAATACTGACTGATTGCTCCTAGGAGGAAATACAAGGTTCTGTTCCTGCAAACTTTTGGTCACAATATTTTCATCAGTCAATCAATAGGTAATGTTTTGTGTATTTCTGCTTAAAGACACCTTGTCTAATACATATTGTTGATCCATTAACCTTGAAACCACAGTTAATAGCACTATCACTGATGACTGAAGGAAGCTTATCTAACTCATTATTTTCTCCATAAGGCACATCATAGCATTTTTGTGCTTTGGAACATGAAACAGAATGCTATCATTATGCTTGGGGGCCATTTTAAACAGCAAGACCACCAACAGTCTTAAAAATGCAAAAAAAAAAAAGTTACCAAAAAAAGGTGTCACCAAATAGACCCTGAGAAGATACTTTCAGTGAGAAGGCAGAGTGCAGCCCTGCTCTCCCTCAGCTGAGAATGTCCAAGTTTGGTGACTCAAAGTTTTCACCACCCTGAGCATTATCCACAAATGACCACAAAAGTTCATGAGTACTTATTTTGGGAGTGGGGTACCAATTAATTGTCACAACTAGGCAAACTAGCAAATGTAGAATCATCAAAAATTGAGAGTCAACTGTGCAAACTATCCATCAAAGCAATATAATTTCCCCCTATTTTCACACAAATGATAAGAGCCACAATTGAGTCAGAAGGATAAGTGTGGTAAGGCTGAAGAGATGCAGTTGGGAGTGGTCCCCACCTTCGAGGCACAGAGCCCCAGGAAGAGGACGATGACGTCAGTGTTCACAGGTGGGGCACAGGAGGCTCTCCCCAGGATGGGAGGCCAGGTCAGTGATGGTCTCAGAGTCTCCTTTCACACAAGCATCTTGGGAAGGGGTGGGAGTGGGATCTCAAAGGAGAGAAGTTGGACAAATGAAAACCGAGATGAGTCTTGGGCAAATAACAGGCAAGGAGCAAAAGCATCAGGCAGGTAAATGAAGTAGGGAGTAACTGTGAATGTGGGAGAACCAGAGGGGTCTCAAGTGGAGCAAAGGGACTAGAGGGATGACCTTTTTGACCCAGCTAACATCTAAGAAGACAGTCCCTCTGAGTCAGCACTTACAGGAATTGCAGTGACCAAGGCAGACCTGTCTTAAGAAGGGCAAAAGTCTCAGAGGTCATTTTAGGGGCTGTTGCTATTACTAGCCATCCCTAAAGCTTTTTCAAAGAGGATATTTGGACTGGATGTAGAATCTAAGAATTGGGGACAATTTTAGAATAATGATTGGATTCAATTCTAATGCAACACTGTTGTTATTTTGTTAGAGCAGCCTGAACTGACTAAGAAATTATAGGGTCACCAGGAGTCCAGGGCTATGGTCAAGGAAGCCAAGACCAAGGGTCACCACGGCTGTGAGGCTCCTTCTGAAAGAGTCACCATTCTGCTCTTGAGAACTGATGGTTCTGCATACCCAAACAACGCCCTGCCTGGTTGACAGCTGTCTCCCAGGATCTCCTGATTCTAATGGCTGCAGAGGCACCAGGCAGAAGCTTCACTGGTATATATTGTGGTCATGACCTCGGCAGAACTCCCAAGGAACAGACATTACCTTTCTTGTGAATATTCACTTTCACATATGGTGGTGGTTCTCAACTGGGGGCAATTTTGCTCCCCCTTGGGGATATTTTTGGTTGTGTCACATCTCAGGAGGGGAGACGCTACTGGCGTCTCCTAGAGGAAAGGCCAGGGATGCTACTAAACACACTCTGCACAAAGAGAGGTCTGCCCCCACAGCAAAGAATGACCACATCAACAGGGCAGAGGCTGAGAAACCCTGGAAGAGGGAGATATCAAAGTTTAAGATGTTGAAATGTATTTCAAGCATCACTTCAAGTCAATCTGCTAACAACCCATGAAACTCTTGACTTACAGCTCGGGGTTTGATGGATGATTGACAACCAAAAATTCAGACATGAGAATTAATTTTAGAGATGCATACTCTCAGTCACACTGCAGAGCATTTCATTTTTGAGACTTGCCCTGCTGACTCAACAGATTTCCTCATTTTATCTCCACATCCTCAAAACTGTCATTTAACAAGGACATCGAATGAAGCTGACTCCAGCTTATTTGATGTAAGCTGCAATTCCATAGGCTCTCTCTCTAGTCCTGAGCCCTACAGAGACAAGACTGGCTCCTACTGTTAGGTATGTATCTCAGGATGGCTTCAGGCGGCCAAGTAGAAGGGTGACAAAGACAGAGACTGACTACTCACTCTAAGGGATACATTAATGTGTGTATATAAGAAACAACATGTTAGGAGATAAAGCCATTCTAGAAAACCCCATTCTTACTTCCTCATGAGACTCTAGAATTTGGGGAAGCGTCTTCTGTGCCCTAAATGTGAATTAGGTGAATGTCTGACTATGCATCCTGGACACTGGACTAGGAAGCATGCTTTATGGTACATGAGGATCACCTGGGGGTCTTGCTAAATGCAGATTCTGATTCAGCAGGGCCACAGCATGTCCAACAAGCTTCCAGGTGATGTGGATACTACTGGTTTGTGGACCACCTTTGAGTATCTCCAGAGTACAGAGGATTCTAAGTAGCACTTTGTTAGAATCTGACACTACTTGAAAGCCATGTGGTCATCATTTCTAGAATTTACAAACTATTTCTATTCACTCACTTCCTTCATTACGCAATGAGATAAAAATTTGGGGGTCTTTGCTCCTCTGAGGGTCTAGAACAAGGGAACTTTTATATCAAGTGAAAAGTAATAGAGAATGGTTGTAGATAATAATCGTTAGGTACCTACTTTGACTTGAAAGATGGTCCTTGTTCAGAATTAATGTCAAATATTTGCTTTTTAAGACAGACTATCCATAGAAAAAGAGATCAGTGTTGTGATTAACTGAGGCAGGGGGAGAGGGAGTTGGATGAAGGCGGTCAAAAGACACAAGTTGCAGTTATAAAACAGGTAAGTATGAGGGATGTAATACACAACGTGATAAAAATAATCAACCCTGCAGTATGTTATATATGAAAGTTGTCAGGAGAGTAAATCTAAGTGTTCTCATCACAAGGAAAAAGCTTGCTTTCTTTTTCTTTTTTGTATCTACATGAGATGATGGATGTTCACTAAACTTACTGTGGTAACCATTTCACGGCATATGTAAGTCAATTCACTATGCTGCGCATGCCAACTATATCTCAGTAAAACTGAAAGAGAAAAAGAAGATATAATAGCATTGTATAGCTGAACAGTGAAAGCCCACTGGATCAAGAATCAGTGGAACCAGGTTCCAATCCTGCTGCTGGAAGTCAGAAAACCTCTGCAGACCCCAAGGTGACATGGATGGGGTCTTTCTACATTGTGAAAGGCCACAACGTCAAAGTGAAGAAAACTTATTTTTATTTAAACTATGCATATACCTTGTACATGCCTTTATATGTACAATATGCTTCATATTACTAACAATTATTTAAAGAGTTCAGTGGTGTCACTGTTGGTAAGTTAGAAGTTGATGTTCTTCACTCATTATCAGAGAAATGCAAATCAAAACCACAATGAGGTACCATTACACACCAGTCAGGATGGCTGCTATCCAAAAGTCTACAAGCAATAAATGCTGGAGAGGGTGTGGAGAAAAGGGAACCCTCTTACACTGTTGGTGGGAATGCAAACTAGTACAGCCACTATGGAAAACAGTGTGGAGATTTCTTAAAAAACTGGAAATAGAACTGCCATATGACCCAGCAATACCACTTCTGGGCATACACACTGAGGAAACCAGATCTGAAAGAGACACGTGCACCCCAATCTTCATTGCAGCACTGTTTATAATAGCCAGGACATGGAAGCAACCTAGATGCCCATCAGCAGACGAATGGATAAGGAAGCTGTGGTACATATACACCATGGAATATTACTCAGCCGTTAAAAAGAATTCATTTGAATCAGTTCTAATGAGATGGATGAAACTGGAGCCCATTATACAGAGTGAAGTAAGCCAGAAAGATAAAGAACATTACAGCATACTAACACATATATATGGAATTTAGAAAGATGGTAATAATAACCCTATATGCAAAACAGAAGAAGAGACACGGAAGTACAGAACAGACTTTTGAACTCTGTGGGAGAAGGTGAGGGTGGGATGTTTCGAAAGAACAGCATGTATATTATCTATAGTGAAACAGATCACCAGCCCAGGTGGGATGCATGAGACAAGTGCTCCGGCCTGGTGCACTGGGAAGACCCAGAGGAATCGGGTGGAGAGGGAGATCGGGATGGGGAATACATGTAACTCCATGGCTGATTCATGTCAATGTATGACAAAACCCACTGAAATGTTGTGAAGTAATTAGCCTCCAACTAATAAAAAAAAATAAAAAATAAAAAAAAATTTTTTTAAAATAAAGAAGTTGATGTTCCGTTTTTAGATATTTAAATAATATCTTATTTAATCTGGAGATAGGGCCAGCCACAGTTTCTTACAGAACAAGGATACTGACGTTGCCAAGTATGTACATGAAATGAATTGCTAAAGAGGCTTTGAAACACCAGTATAAACATATACATTAAAAAGAAGGCAATGTAGCAAACTGTGTGCTTATAAATGTGGAATACAAATCATAACCTGCTAGTGAAGTGGAATGAAAGATTTCACAGTAGAACTGAAAGAAACTCCAGCTTTTCCTTACATCTCTGTAGGGTCCCAAGGTAGTATATAGATCAGTCTGACAGCCAGAATTTTGGGAAAATTTTCTTGCAATATGACACTGCTGACAATCCTGAGAACAGGTGAGGGACATCTCGAGCACACGCTGAAGGGTCAGGGCTCTGACGGAGGCTTATATAGGCTACGACCCAGCTCACCACTGCACAGGCCACTCTCCACATCTTCTCCCATTACCACAGCAGACCACCAGCTCTAACAGTGAGCAGGTGCCCCAGAAGATAACGATGCAACCCCCTCCTCCCCAGTTTGGAAGTACTCATCTCTGGATTCCCTTATGACGACTCTCTTCTTGAACTCTCGGTCTCCCGTCGCCCATGGCTCCTGACTTTGGGCGTGGAGAGGCCTCACCAGGATGCAGCATTAGGCAAACATCACAGTTCAGTGAGGGCTAAGGACTGTAACCCTCTCTCCCCAGGCACAACAGGGAGCCTATCATGAGAGAAAACCCTGGGAGTTAATACAATGAAAACACTACCCAGGAGACTATAGGGAAAGGGAACATGGACAAAGGTGAGCTTGAAATGTCGGCAGAACTCAGACCCTCTCACCCCTTTAACTGGAACCCAGAATAGGTTATTGCATTTCCATTGGAGAATTTTCTCATTTGAGGCTTCTTGCATCAGGCAGATTTTGCTTAGGGGGCGGGGTAGCTAGGAAAGAACTAAATTTGTCCATCATTACGTCAATTATAATTGAGGTACTCATACTCAAATAGATACTATCAAAACTACTCAGTCCTAACCACTTGTGGAATGTCTTAGTACAGCTGTGCTTAGTTAAAACTCAAGGTGATGGTGGTTAGAAGAACAGGATAAATGTTGACCACATGGCCATTTTAATAACTTAGAGTCATAAACCAATGGAAAGTGGCTTCTCCTTTCCTATCATTGTTAAATTAAAAACATTCACATTTCTCTGTGAGTTTCGTGAGTTTCAATTTACCTAATTGATGTGAAAACTTATCTCCACACAAAAGCCTACATGTAAATGTGTATCAACAACTGTATGAAATCGTCAAAAACTGGAAGCAGTCAAATTGTCTTTCAATAAGTGAAAAGATAAACAAACTCTGTGGTGTGAATACTGAATGATAAAAACAAAAGAGCTACCAAACCACAAAGACATGAAGGAAACTTATATGCATATGACTATGTGAAAAAAAAAAAACAGAAAACTTTAAAAAGACTACACACTGTTATTCCAATTACGTATATGGAATTCTATAAAAGGCAAAACTGTAGAAACAGTAAAAAGATCAGCGGCTGCAAGGAGCTCAGGGAAATGGAGTGTCATGAACAGGGGAATCACAGGGGATATTTAGGCCAGTGAAACAACTGTTTCATTTTACAGTATCTGTTGTATACATTTAAGGTTTTACTTCAAAAGTTTTTGTTTTTATTTACAGTTATTACAAAACATTGGCTCCTTTCCCTGTGCTGCATAATACATCCTTATAAGCCTGTTTGATACCCAACAGTTTGTACCTCCCACTCCGCCACCCCTATGCCGGGCTGCCTCCTCACTGGTAACCACTAGTTTGTTCTCCATTTCCATGAGTCTGCTTCTCTTTTCTTATATTCACTAGTTTGTTGTGGTTTTTAGATTCCACATCTAAGTGATATCATACAGTATTTTCTTTCTCTGTCTGACATGCACTGAAACTATTCTTCATGATACTCTGCTTGTTGGACACTATGCATTTGTCAGAACCCATAGAACTTATAGCATGAAGAGTGAACTTTGATGTATGCAATTTGGGGAAAAAAAACATTTAGGAGGTCAGGGGATCCCAGTAAGGAAGGCAGACTATAAGAGACTGTAACTATGTTACAAATGTATGAAACAACTTCACTGAAGGGAGTCAGGCTAAAAAGTGCTGACTTAAGTAATTTGGAAATAGAGTCTACAAGACCAAAAGCAAGAGGAACTCAGCATAAACATGGTGTTCCAGTTGATAAAATTGTTTCATGGGGGTTCAGGGTGATAATTCTGATGCTTCTACACATGTACACTGAAGCTGAACAATGAAGTAAATGGCCAATATCGGGAGCCAAGTGTCTCCTGTTGGACTGAGAGTTTACATATAAGCAAAGGAAGGAGGCTGGAATGAGCCCTGGGGTAATAGATTAAAGCTCATCAGGATGAACTCATGTTTAGCTTAATAGATAGTTACATACAGAAATGAGTATGTACACAGATTAGTAGAAACACATGTATTTCTTTGTTGTCAGCCATTTAATGCCTAAAAGACCCCAGGAGCAACAAACACACCTTACACCCAGACACTTGTTTCCCATAGCATTCTCCAACAAAAGGAACAAGGATTTATTGGAGAAATAGCTTAATGAAGAATTGGGAGGGAACTATAGAATGAGCCTGGAGCATCCCTGGCGCTAGAAAGTAAGGAAGTGATAAAACCAATACCCACCCCTCCACACACAATCATGGGAATTATGTCAAAGGGACACCGGAGCCAACCGAAAGAGCGCCCAATGGCCAAATGTGGAATAACGTGAACAAGAACAACAAAAAAATAGAATTGGATTATAACTCAAAGTATAAAATATCTATGAATCTATACTGATATAAACAAATGATTGATCAAATTAATAAAGAGGGAGAAGAGGCAAGTTTCCCAAGCAGAAAAATTCCAAGTAATTTTATGTAGATACTCTGCCCTCAACAAGGAGGAACATAACTCCCCATTCCTTGGGTGTGGGCTGCTCGTGGTGACTTCCTTCCAAAGAACACAGTACAGGCAGCAGAAAGAAGAGTTTAGAGTGGAGAGCCTGGCCAATAAAGTCAGTGTTACCAGAAAATGGCATTCTACCTCTGGGATATTAATCCTCAACCCCAAATCATGAGAACACATCAGACACTAGAGGACTATCCTATAAAACACCAGAGCAGTGCTCCTCAAAACTGTCAAGGTCATCAAAAGCAAGTGAAGTCTGAGAAACTGTCAGAGCCAAGAAGAGCCTAAGGGGTCATGAACAACTCAGCGAAATGCGGTGTGCCGCACAGGCTCCTGGAACACGAATGGAATATGAGGTGAAAAACTAAAGTTCGTTGGATATTTTAAAGGCGTAAGAAGTGGGGGTGGGGAAGTGGGAAGAACTGTTGCTATAGAATAAACTGACAAAGGGGCCGTAGGCTCCACTTATACGAGGAGTCTAAATTTCCAACACATTTCTTCACATTCCTCAGTTAGTCCATTATAAAGGTGTAGATATGCAAGCAGGATCTAGTTCATGGTAAGCAGTGACATGGTTCATCTCCTTCAATTCTGTCTCCCCGAATAAGAAGGTGTGGAGGGCAATATCATGGTCCTTACGGTCCTAGAGCTGCCAATCCAAAGCTATACTCTTTGAAGTTTCTAAGTCAGTCTATACAAGTCATACCAATTTCAGTGGTCACAACAGCCTGCCAAGACTTGGCTTATCCAGTGCAATGAGGGTGCTGAGGGAGTGTATTTGTAAATCTAGCACCCAGCATCTCAGCAAGTTTTATGATGATGTTAGGTTTCTACATTTTCAGCAGTTCTTTTGAAACAAGTCCTTAAATATTCTCACAAACACGCAAAGGAAAATGAGTGGCAGCTCTATTTCCTGTAACATGTATCTTTAACCAACAGGTGTGGCTGTGTTTATTTGGCTTTATAATTTCTTCTACAAAGGACTTAGAGTGTGGCCCTATACATTTCAAGTTCCTGTAAGAGTATATCCCCAGGTGTTTTATTGAAATGCACAGAGTAGAAAAATAAAAATAAACATGAGGTAAAGAGATGAAATAGCAAAAGGGAAGGAAATCATGCTTTCCAGTCTTTCAAAGTACAGTAACAAATATGTTCATGGTAGGACTTAAGAGTTTCTTACATTATTATTCAAGAAAAGAACACTTTTTATTTTCTTTTCACTAAGTATATATCTTTAGTAAAAAACAAAATTTGACCAAGTAAATTTAAAGATCCCATTGGCTTTATTCAAGAGTCCTGATAAGGGAGCATCCTAACTAACAGAGAGAAGAGTGCTCTAGGAGTTGTACAAAATGGAAAGCTTTTATAGGCAGAAGGAAGGACAGACGGAGAGATTAAAGGAGTGGATTATCTCAGGCAAGGTCGTGTGCCCTTAGGGGCGGGCAGGGGGTCTTCTCCAGCAGACTGGCTCACTAGTGTTGACTAGGAAATTCCAGGCTGCCTGGTTTAAAATTCTACTCCTGGCTGAAACTGCAAGTGAGGTTAGGTATTCAGTCTTGGTGGGACTTTGCCTGAGTGACTCCAGTTGGGGCTTGATGGTTCTTCTTAACACTTTAAACCCTTTGACAGGAAACTTCATCATGCTCACTGCAAACACACATTCTTTTGAAATATTTTTTCTCATTTGAGGAGTGAACTTTGCTGAGTTTGTGTTAAAACGAACATGGAATCAAGGGAAATGTTTTTAAATGGAACAGCTGGTAATCTCTTTCCTATTCAGTTTTCGAGCACAGTTAAAGCCACCTGTGGCCGTAAGCATCTTGTCCGTGGAGTGCTCTGAATGGTGAACAGTGTTTGTGCGGCTCTTCAGCGGTTCTTTCACGGTCTACAGCTCCAGGGGGTGTCACTGGAATTTGGGAGGAAGCCTAATCACTACTAAACAAAACAAACTACTCTTCAAGGAGAGAGTAGTGTAAAATATTTGTACCTCCTACAATTACAACTGGAAAAGACCAAGGATCCAATTATGAAATGCCCTGGGAACTACAGAGTGCTCTTTGGGCATTTATAATAGGTATTTTAAAACTCATTTAAAAAAACCCATTCATCATTCTTTTAGTCACTTAAAATAATTACAAGTACCTATTTATGTTCTGGGTACTGTTTTGAGTGTTGGAGAGGGAAAA
This sequence comes from Cervus canadensis, assembly GCF_019320065.1. NCBI lineage: Eukaryota > Metazoa > Chordata > Mammalia > Artiodactyla > Cervidae > Cervus > Cervus canadensis. Next base: position 31,047,099 of record NC_057386.1, read on the forward strand.
GACAAAAATATATGCCTTAACAGAGGTAAGAACACAAGTAAATTTATCTCATACTTTTTCTAAAACTGATTAGATGGATTAGTAGTATTTCACTGAATGCGTATTCATGGCATAGTCATTCAGTCTCCCAGTGATGGGTATATGGGCCTTTTCCATCTTGTTTTTTTCTTTCCTGTTACAAACACTGCTACAACGAGTCTTCGGCATATATACTGGTGCACCGGTGTGACTAAGGGTACAATTTAAATTTCTAGAATCAGAACTGCTTGGCCAAAGGATTGTGCATTTCGAGTGTTGCTCGATACTCCCAAGCTGCCCTCTTAGAGACACTGCCTCAGTGTATACCAACAGCAGCACGAGTTGAGAACTCCTCACCACAGGCATGTTTAAAGGGCAGAAGAATGGGCTACAGAGGACTAGAATTGTATCAAGACCAGAAAGATCATCTAATCCAGCCCCCTCAGCATATGAAAACTTTTTTCCTGGGTGAGCAGCCACCCTGTTTATTTCAAGGTCGCTATGTGACAAATGTGTCCCCAGCTCAAATTTACGAGTTCCAGATGAAGGTGGCATGTCTTTCAACACAAGTCATCTTTCATCGAGTTGATCATGAGCCGCCCAAGGGCAACACTCTACTTAGCACTCTAGGCTCTGGACGTGCCTGGGCAGCATAAAGCCTCAGAAGACACAGGGCAGGCAGTATCCTTTCATTACTAGCAGACACATTTCATTTCTTAAATGAAGGCATCGCTCCTGCATATCAACCTATTTTATTCTTTCAGGACAGTAACAGTGGGGACATTTCAGCTGGGAGATTTTAACTCTTTGGCTAAACTCTTTTATTTTGATGGACTGATTAATAAAGAAGAAATCTCTGCATAAGACATGTTCATTTCTATTAAGATTGTTGCCTGATATAAATATTACTGGTTGCTAGCAAAATATATAATACCAATATTCTTATGTACTACTTCTGGAACCCTTGACAAATGAATATATTTTTTTAAGCTGATCAAAAAAAAAAAAAAAAAAAGGACTCACTTTGCTTTGGATGAGGTAGAGTCCCTGAATTTTTCTTAGTGGAGTAAATGTTTATTCACAAATCAGGAAACCAAGCTCTTGCCTTTCCCCGAAGCTCAGTAAACTGACAGATACTCTGTATCCAATTACCTTTCTAGATATTCTAGCATTCCATGGGAGCTATTTCAAGGCCATAGTTCTACAGGCAGATAGGATGCTGGTGGGTTTGCTGGAAACTCGTTTCACTGCCCCTCCCTGCATCTACCTGTCCTGCCATCCTTGGTTTCTCTGCTCCCCTTCCATCCCTCCTCTTACAGTATCATGATGTCCTCTTCTCTCATATTCCAGGGCCCACCTCTCGTCTCATTTCACTCTCTCTAATTTCACCCTGTCTGCCTCCTTCTCCTCCCCTCACCACTCTCTGAGCCCTGCTCGCCCATCACCAGTGTCCTCCCTCCTAAAACTTATACTGGTCCTCAACTCCCACAGCCTCCTCCCTCCAACTTCTCAGCCCACTGTCTTAACTCCTCCCTCCATATTTTACTTGATCTCCAATCACCAGGCACCCTCACACTTTTCCATTAACAGGAACACATTTGTAACTTTGTTGACCTCAACATGTCAGTAGCCTACAGTTCTGAGCTTCTGAGTCAATGTTGTTTCACAGAGTGCGGATACAATCCCACTCTGTGGGCAGAAACCTTTCCCCTTGAAAGGCTGCATTTTCCATAGTCCATTTTGACAGCAAGTAGCAGAGTGTCAAGGGCCATGCATTACATTTAAATTAGTTTAAGTGGACATTTAAATAAAGCCAAAAAGTAATAAACTTAAAATATTGAATTGGGAAGGAAAAAGGAAAAGCTAGTGGTAACTACCTTTGATAGAATATATATATATATATATATATTTATATATATATATATAAAATCAAAGAGCAAGATCTTCCCAATTTCCAAGTTCCTTTCTGATATTCAAGTTCCTTTCTTATCAAAAGTTAAATGCCTAGAAAGTTACAAGTACTGACATTGGTATTTCTTGAGAAGTGGTAATTGTATGCATGGTGACCATATTGCAATGAGACAGTTACTTAAGTAACTTAAGCTAACATATCATATATTCACAAATGGTGCAGCTGCTGTGGAAAATACTGTGGAGGTTCCTCAAAAAATTAAAAATAGAACTACCATATGATCCAGCAATCCCATTTCTGGGTATCTGTTCAAAAGAACTGAAGTCAGGACCTCAAAGAGGTATTTACACTCACCTGTTCATTGCAGTATTATTCACAATAGCCAAGATGTACAAACAACCTAGATGTACATCAGTGGATAAATGGATCAAGAAAATGTGTTTCATACTATACACACAATAGGATATTAGCCTTGAAAAAGAAGGCAATCCTGCCATTTGTCACAACATGGATGAACCTTGATGACAGCAAGCTAAGTGAAATAAGTCACAAAAGGATAAATATTACATGATTCCTCTTATATGAGGAACCTACAATAGTCAGACTCTTGGAAGCAGAAAGCAAAATGGTGGTTGCCAGGGGCTGCGAGGAGGGGGAAATGCTGAGTTGCTTGTCAACAGGTGTGATGTTTCAGTCATGCAAAATGAAGAAGTTCTAGAGATCTACAGTGCAACATTATGTCTGGAGCTAACAGTACTGTATTTATTGTACACTTAAAAAATTATTAACAGGCTTCCCTGGTGGCTCAGATGGTAAAGAACCTGCCTGCAATGTGGGAGACCTGGGTTTGATCCCTGGATCAGGAAGATCCCCTGGAGAAGGGAATGGCTATTCACTCCAGTACTGTTGCCTGGAGAATCCCAAGGACAGAGGAGCCTGGCAGGCTACAGTCCATAGGGTTGCAAAGAGTTGGATACAACTGAGCAACTAACACTTTGACTTTTCTCACCCTCATGTTAAATGTTCTAACTACCAAAAAAAAGTTGACACTCGCCTGACTTCTCTGGCTGCTGTTGATTATCAAGCAAACAACTGTCAATGCTATTTTCCTAATAGCTAGATGTGCCAGGCTGAGGGTGTGCACTGATGAATAAGTGTACATATAAAAGACCTAACCCAGCCCCAGGAGCCAGGGCATGGTTAGAGGAAAGGGAAGTGGACGGCACCAGCCAATGGCAGCTGCCTCCTAGCCCTCAGTCCCAGCAGAGCCAGGTGGGGTTAGGGAGCCCAGGACATGGGGGAAGTGTCCTGCCTACCTCTGCTTGGCTATCTGGCCCCCTGGTTTAACCAACAACTTCAGCAGAAACAACTCCCAGGACTTTTCAGACTCTTGTCTCTTCCCTTCCCATCCTGCCCTTTCCCATTCCAACCCTCAACTGCTTTTTCTACCTTACTCCAGAAAAAAAAAAAAAAACATGGGGGCTCTACACCAATGTTTTATAAAAGACAGGCGCCATACCCACACTCATATGCCTCACCCTCCACTGACATAAGCCTGGGTATGCTAATTAGAACAAATGAAGATAGACATCAGATCTGTATAGATACAGAATAAAAAAGGAAAGAATTAGAACAATGAAAATGAATGTATTGACACTATAAAAATATAAAACTAGATATTGTGACCAGATACTATTGACATTATAGGATAAAACAAGGTGGAAAAAAAAGGGCTTGTCCAAACAATAAACCCCTTTACAAACTAAAACACCTTACAAAGCTACTAGGTACACTTCACTCACAGAGCACATTTATTTCTTTATTTATTTTATTTATTTATTTTTAGATCATTATATTTTAATAAAATAAATTAAAAAATATATATATATATATTTTTTATTAGTTGGAGGCTAATTACTTCACAACATTTCAGTGGGTTTTGTCATACATTGATATGAATCAGCCATAGATTTACACGTATTCCCCATCCCGATCCCCCCTCCCACCTCCCTCTCCACCCGATTCCTCTGGGTCTTCCCAGTGCACCAGGCCCGAGCACTTGTCTCATGCATCCCACCTGGGCTGGTGATCTGTTTCACCATAGATAGTATACATGCTGTTCTTTCGAAACATCCCACCCTCACCTTCTCCCACAGAGTTCAAAAGTCTGTTCTGTACTTCTATGTCTCTTTTTCTGTTTTGCATATAGGGTTATCCACAAAGCACATTTATAAAGCAGGATCCTAGATCAAATTACTAAGGTCTAGTCTCCACTTTTTTGGCTAATATTTTGCTTCTCTGCTCATTCATTGTTGCTTAATAAAAGCTCACATCCTCTACTTCTCTCCAATCTACCAGTTCATTTGACAGATTCTGCTGACGTATCAAAAGAAGAAAATCATTTCTATGAGCAATTCAGATTTTTGCTTAAAGATGTGGTTTTTAGGACCAACGTGTTTCTGAAATCAGTTTTCCAGCAGTGAAATACTCAGAGAACTAAGTTAACAATTTACTCTGAAATCGCTGGCATGTTATTTCAAAGGCAGACTGTAATTTTTTTTGTTTGTTTTTTGTTTTCCCAGCTTCAGGTCTAAGCTAAACTTAAACACTGTCAGATTAACGTGGACGAGGGGCTGTAGGTGCAGGTGATGCTCTCTCTTTCCTGGATGCTGACTACCTGGTGCATTCGGTTTATAAAAGTTCATCAAGCAATAATCTTATGACACATTTACCTTTCTGTGTTTACATTATACTTCCAGAAAGAGTTTTAAAAACTAAACATGCTATCTCCATATAAAGATACAGGAGATATAGACAGTTATGATATGATTTCCCTAGTGACTCAGACAGTAAAGTATCTGCCTACAATGCGGGAGACCCGGCTTCGATTTCTGAGTCGGGAAGATCCCCTGGAGAGGGAAATGGCAACCCACTCCAGTACTCTTGCCAGGAGAATCCCATGGATGGAGGAGCCTGGTGGCTCCTGTAGTCCATGGGGTTGCAAAGAGTCGGACACGACTGAGCGACTTCACTTCACTTCGCTTCTTGATATGATTTACCAAGGGGATATGATTTACCAAGAGCTTTTCTGGTCAAACTACTGCAATGATTGTTGCCTGAAATCAAGAAAGAGTAATAAGTTCAGGGACCAGTCTTAGGCCCTGGAAGTTCATTTTTATTTGTTGGGGTATGCCTAAGCATAACAAACAACAATATCCCTTTCTTCCTCCCAGCTTTGCTGAGATACAACTGGCATATAACATTGTGTAAGTTCAAGGTATACAATGTGTTGACCTGATACACTTATGTATTTTAAAATGATTACCTCCATAACCTAAGCTCACCTCTACATCATGTCACATAATTGCCATTTCTTTTCTGTGGTGAGAACATACAGGATCTACTCACTTGGCAATTTTCAAGTGTATGATACAGAATTATTAACCATAATCACTATGCTAAACATTAGATCCCCAGAACTTATTCATCTTACAACTGGAAGTTTGGACCCTTTGTTTGAACAGTATCCATTTATTCAACAGAATGTTTTGCTCTCTTGTGGCTTGGGGGAAGACTTTGCAGAAAAAAGCTCCTCTGTTACCACAGGAATCCCCAGGAGACTGTACTCAGCCATAACCAGCTGTGCCCGTCCATCTACCAGGCAGTTCAAGTTCAGGGGTGTCAGTCAATTGCCACAACCTGTTTACAAAGTCACATACCCACTGTCTCTCTCTTCCCCTCCTCTCCTCCCCCAGGACATCACCACTGGACCCCTAGACCCCATTTAACCAGTGCTTCGTCCCTTCTGCTTTCAAACAAGCACATATACTCCTACTGAAGACGGGGGGGAAAGCTTACCTTGACTCTACTGACCTTTCAGTGGTCTCTCCTCTTATATTTGTTGATTCCTTGCCTCTGAATCAGCCAACCTCTTTTGGCCCTTCCCAAAAGCCCTTCCCGCTTTCTGTTTGTATGTCTAGACAGTTCCAGAGAAGGTGATTCCCCCTACCCTGCTACCTCCAGGGCTGGAGGGGGCACGTGGCCTGAACCAAAACTGAAGCCATGATCAATTTGTTATTATCCTTCATGTACCACTAGGAATTTTGAAAAACTGAGTCCCCTCCTATATTTTTAGGTTGACACCCAAAATCCTTCATTATCAGTTTTTTTTTTTTCATTATCAGGTTTTTTTTTTTCATTATCAGTTATAAATGGCTGGAAAAGAAATAATCTTGTGTAATTTTTGACATTTTAAAATAAAACTATTAATTCACTCTTTTATGTGGCTACAACAGAATCTAAATGCCATGGCATCTGGTTTCCAATATCTAAAATATGTGAACAAGCTCTTCTATAACAGGCCAAAGTTTCCACTGTTCTTTTTTATTACTTAAAATTGTATTTCTATTCTATTTCTTCCCCAGAATTTGATCACAATGTAATGAATGTTCTTTTTTGCTATTAAGTGAGCCATCATTCCTTTGTGCAATAAAATATGTCTATTATTTGAGATTAGTTTTTTTGTAACCATAAAGTTCATAAGGTTTTTCTACATTGCTATTATTATAATTTTTGTAAGTAAAAATTTAATTAAAAAATCTAAATATATGATGTTTTGATAAGTAATGACCAAACATAAATAGTAAAGTTGTACAGAAAAGGTATTTTTTAATGAGATGGATGTGGCTGTTTTTATATTTTAATTAGTTCCTAAATCCATGGATAGATGTTACTAATTTTGGAAAAAGGTTTCCAGAATTCTTTTGCTATTGTTTTTCTTTTTATAGATGTAAGTGCTGAAACTCCACTCATATAAATGAACAGAAGAAAAGAGATTCTATCAAAGAAATTAATATTTTACTATTAGCTTCACAGGTCATATAGCTAAAATCATAAAGTGGTATGCAAAAAACTTTTTTAATGATCAATTAGTAGGTAAGTTACAGTTTTTTCTTAATTTTGTTGGATACAAAGATTTTGAAATCACATGTCCCGCTAATAGACTTGATTCCCATTTAGGGTCATTTACTCTCTCAATTTTGGGGAATCATAACAAAAAGTCTTTACCTAGATAGCAAATGACTATGAATTATACTAGTAATTGTCAATTTTATCAAAAAGAAGGTAAAGATGATGATATCAGATTTAATGTGAGATGGACACCCTGACAAAGTCTACACATAACTGGAAGAGCAGGAAGGAAGAGGAGGTAGGGTGGACACAAGTGTTCTGTCTGCCCTGAAAATCTTTATGAATTAAGAATTCCTACAATTAAATAAGAAAAAACCAAATCACTCAATTTTTAAAAATAGATAAAAGATTGGAATGAGAATTCCCCAAGAGAAGATATCCAAGTGGTCAAAAGGCACATGATAATACATTCAACTTCATTAGCCCTCTGGGACATGCAAATTAAAACCACAATGAGATACTTCTTTATACCTACTACTTAGTTAAAATTTTATTAAAAGACTATCAATTTCTAATGTTTGGGGGACATGGAGAAATTGGAGCTCTTATACTTTGTAGCTGAGAGTATAAACCAGTAAAACCACAATGAAAAGCTGTTTGGTGCCTTACTATGAAGTTAAGCCTGCACCACCCTAGGATCTAGTAATTCCACTCCAGGTATTTATCCCAAAGAAATAAAAACTCAAGTCTGTACAGAGACTTGTTCACATATGCTCACAGACGCTTTTACTACAATAGTAAAAAAGAAAAAATGTAGACAACCCAAATGTCCATCAACAGGAGAATAGATAAACAATGATTATGCTTTTATATAGATCGATAAATCTCAAAAACATTATGCTGAATTAAGAAGCCAGACACAAAAGAGAACAAACTGAAGGATTACATTTATATGAAGTCCCCAAACAAACAAAACTAGTTTGTGGTGGAAAAATCAGCAAGTGGTGACCTTTGCGGTTGGCTCTGACTGAGAGGGCACACAAAGGCACTTTCTGAGATGGTGAAAAAGTGTTATATGTTAACCTTGGTGGTAGCACAGGTAAAATTCCATTGATCCGATTATGCCTCAATTTCTACAAAATTTAAACGCTGTGATATATAAAACCTGAAATTTACTTGTCTAACATAATTAAAACACCGTATTTTATCACTACTAAGACACATTTCCACACATTTTAACATTTCTGAAGTCAGGATATGCCTTATACTCAGTGGCACATCATGGTTTATTGGCAGCATATTTTTGTTGCTAGAAGTATATAAACTAATGGTACATCTTAGATTCATTGAAAATTGGTATCTTCTTTCTAACCCTTTTTATTTTGCAAAGTTCTTACTAAAGTTATCAAAATCAAACTTTTCTCAGACTCCCTACTTGGCCTACTCAGTAATCTAGAAAAGCCTCAATTTTATGACCTGTGGAATGACATTCTTTAACACCCATGTCCCTGAGTAGTTTGAAGACAAATTACAATGACTGCCAGGCTCCAGCCCCATGTGGCTCTAGCAGCCACACCTGGGGGTCCTCCACTAATACGCTCATTCGTGTTTCAGCCTGGAGGCCTCATCAGGCCAAGAGCAGTAACACGTGATCACTGCCACGGCTCAGCAGCTCAGCTACTCCTGCTGCCAATTCCCCTCTGCCCTCGTCCAGTTGTAATGATTAGTTTCACAGAATGGAGAAAGGTGCCAAGTGAAACTTCTCTCTTCCCAAAACTAGCATGAAAGATACTATATGTTGGCTTATTAACAGCTGTCCTCCACCTTATTAACCCATATAATCCTCTATTATAGAGGTTGGAAAGCCAAACACTCAGTTTTCCAACTTCCCCTGTTAGTTGTGGCAGCCACCGATATAGTTCTGGCTGATGAAAGGCAAGACCTCACTCTGAGGTCTGTGGGTGTGAGGGAGGAAGGAGGGGGCTGGGAAAGATGATTTCTTACTACTCTGCCTCATGGTGTCTTGCCTTGAACTTTGATGGGATGGCTGAAGATAGAGCAGCTTTCTTGCAACTGTTAAACAGCAAGATAAAGAATCACACGCCAAGGAGGGCAGAGTGGGAAAATAGAAACAGCTTCAAGATTATAAAGTTTTTAAGAAATGGTGCTATATACCCAGGGATTGAACCCAGGTTTCCTGCACTGCAGGCAGATTCTTTACCATCTGGGAAGACTCTACCATCAGGGAAGCCCTGTGATATTGTGGCTATTTTCCTTGAAGTCCTTATACTTTAGTGATCCATACTGAAATGTTTATACACTACTACTATGATATCTACAACTTGTTTCAAAATAACTCAGTGGGGGCTGCTGGGAAAGTGAGTGTAAGTATAGATGAAACAAGATTATAGATAGACAACTGTTGAAGTTAGACATACAAGCATCTTCTCTCTACTTCTGTCTATGTTTCAAATTCTCCATAATAAAAAGACTGAAAGATTTGGCAGACACTACTTCTGTAATCAAGCTTAGCACTACCAGTTGACAGTCACAGGGCTAACATCACAGGGGATTAATCATGTCGAGGTCATGTAGCCCCCGATATGATGCAATGAGAGGGGCACTCCACCTCTGGGGCATTCTTCCCCCAAACCCACAGTCCCAGGCTAAGTATCAGAAACACCAGCCAAACCATGTTGAGGAACCATCTACAAACTGGCTAGTAATCTTCAAAAAGTGTCGAAGTCATGAAAAACAAGTGAAGGCTTAGAGACACACAAGGATCCTAAGGAGGCATGAAATCTAAATGCAATGTGATACCTGGATTGGATTGTGGAATAGGACAAACACATTAGTAGAAAAACTGATGAAATTCCAAAAAACTATGGTTTAGTTAATAATAATGTACCAACTTTTTACTTTTGACAAATGTTCTTTATACGAGACAATAATGTTAGGAGAAACTCGGGGAAGGGTATATGAGAACTCTTTGTACTTTCTTTGTGATTTTCCTGTGAATATAAAATTATTTCAAAGTAAAAAGTTTATTTTTTAAAAAGTCTAAAAGAGTTCGGATTCCTAGTGGTATTATTGAAGCACTGAACCAACACCAGCAACAGCCTACCTTCAGATTTCTTGTTACATGAGAAAAACAAAACACATCTTAAAAAGTAAATGTCACTCAACTAGTCTGTTACTTGAGCTGAATAAAATATGGACTGGTAAAATGTGTTTATTGTCTATCTGATGCAATTAGCTCTTAAACCCCAGAGCTGAGAACAATGGCATTAAGTACCTCACAGCAAATGGGGTCAGTTCCTGACCCTCGGTGCTGGCCAGCATCTGTCATTTCAGCAGAATTCACAGGACCAACACCCCACCCCATTCCCACTCCTAGCTGACAGAAGGGAAAGACAGGAAGTGGGAGGGAAGGTAATGTTGGAAACCTGCCTAAAGAAAACAATGAGCAAGACCCTTTAGTAAAGCAGTTGTGACACAAGATCAAAGCACAAAAACAACAGCTTTCTTTTCAACTATACCCATCAACTATAAAGGAATTGATCAACATAATGGAAAACAATCTCACTCAAGTAGCAACAAAAACTCCAAAATATCTTGGAATAAACTACTAAAAATGAGCACGATATATGTGAATAAAACTATAAAGTTTTATAGACATAAAAGACTTGAATCATTTAAAAAATATGATCATGTTCTTGGATATAAAAATACTACACTGTAAAGATGCCAGTGCTTCCTAAATGAATCTATAAATTAAATACATTGCCAATCAAAGTTTCAATGTAAAACCTAAATCATAATCATATATACTACACAAAATTAACTGAAAGCAGATCATATATCTTAACATAAAACATAAAACTATAAAGCATTTATAAGATAACAAGAGAAACTTTTTGGGAATAAAGAGATCTTGGTCATGACACCAAAAGTAGAGTCAGTCAAAAAATAAATAAATAAATAAACTGAACTTTATCAAAATGTAAAACTTTTGCTCTTAGAAAGGCACTGTTAAGAGGAAAAAAAAGACAAGCTACTGACGGGGGAAAATATCTGCAAATCTTATATCAACAAATAAGATGAGCTACATAATTTATGAGGCCCAGTACCAATTGAAAATGTGGGACCCCTTGTAGAAAACTTATTAAGAATTTCAGCTGCAACAGCAGAACATTAAATGAGGCTCCTCTGAGCATAGGTCTGTGTGACCACAGGGTCACACTCCCATGAAGCCACCCTTGCCAACAAAGGATTTGCATCCAGAATATATAAAGAACCCTCAAAACTCAATAATAAGGAAACAAACAGCCCATTTTTAAAATGAGCAAAAGATGTGAACAGACACTTGCACCAAAGAGAATGTGAGAATGGCAAATAAGGACGTGAAAAGATGTTCAGCATCATTAATCATTAGGCAAATACAAACTAAAACCATGATGAGATCCCACTGCACACTGATCAGAATGACAGAATTAAAAGTATTCACGACACCAAGGGTTGATGAGGGTAATGGAGGGACCTGTACTCTCAAACGTGACTTGGGGGAATGCAAAACAGGGCTGCTGGTCTGGAAGAGTTTGGCAGTCTTTACAATTAAATATAAACTCAGCATGCAATCCAGAAATCCCACATCTTGGTATTTAGCCAAGAAAAATGAAGATTTATGTTCACACGAAAATCTGTACATGAGTGTTTAAGATGACTCTTTCTTCAGAGTGGCCCCGAACTGCAAACAACTTGAGTGTCCTTCAGCAGAGAAGAATGAATAAGCTGGGATGCATTCATGCCATGGGATATTACTTTACAATGCAAGAAACAAACTCAAGAACTTGGGGTGAATCTCAAAGGCACTATGCTGACTGAGAGATCGATCTCAGCGGGCTACATACTATTTGATTTCATGCATATAAAATCCTCAAAAAGACAAAATTATAGTGGCAGAGGATAGACAGTGGATGACAGGAGCTACGGTTGGAGGAAGGTCTGACAGTAAAAGCGTTGATGAAAGTGTTGCATACACTGGCTGGGGTGGGGCCTGCACAAATCTGCGTACGTCAGTACTCACAGAACTGTATATTTCCCCCAAAGTTAATTCTTTTATATGTTAATTTTTAAAAAAAATGTCCGATGTTATTTTTAAGTGGAACTTGACAAACTAACACTAAAGCTCAGCTATAAGGGAAAAAAAATGAACAAGAAAAATGAAAATATTTTGAGTAATATTCCATTGTGTATATGTACCACAGCTTTTTTATCCATTTATCTGCTGATGGACATTTAGGTTGCTTCCATGTCCTGGCTATTATAAACAGTGCTGCAATGAACATTGGGGTACACGTGTCTCTTTCAATTCTGGTTTCCTTGGTGTGTCTGCCCAGCAGTGGGATTGCTGGGTCATATGGCAGTTCTATTTCCAGTTTTTTAAGGAATCTCCACACTGTTCTCCATAGTGACTGTACTAGTTTGCATTCCCACCAACAGTGTAAGAGGGTTCCCTTTTCTCCACACCCTCCCCAGCATTTATTGTTTGTAGATTTTTGGATAGCAGCCATTCTGACCAGTGCGAGATGGTACCTCATTGTGGTTTTGATTTGCATGTCTCTGATAATGAGGGATGTTGAGCATCTTTTCATGTGTTTGTTAGCCATCTGTATGTCTTCTTTGGAGAAGTGTCTGTTTAGTTCTTTTGGCCCATTTTTTGATTGGGTAGTTATTTTTCTGGAATTGAGCTGCAGCAGTAGCTTGTATATTTTTGAGATTAATTCTTTGTCAGCTGTGGTACATATACACAATGGAATATTACTCAGCCATTAAAAATAATACATTTGAATCAGTTCTAATGAGGTGGATGAAACTGGAGCCTATTATACAGAGTGAAGTAAGCCAGAAAGAAAAATACCAATACAGTATACTAATGCATATATATGAAATTTAGAAAGATGGTAATGATAACCCTACATGCAAGACAGCAAAAGAGACACAGATGTATAGAAAAGTCTTTTGGACTCTGTGGGAGAAGACAAGGGTGGGATGATCTGAGAGAATAGCATTGAAACATATATATTATCATATGTGAAACAGATCACCAGTCCAGGTTCGATGCATGAGACAGGGTGCTCAGGGCTGGTGCACTGGGATGACCCAGAGGGATGGGATGGGATGGGGAGGGAGGTGGGAGGGGAGTTCAGGATGGGGAACACATGTAAACCCATGGCTGATTCATGTCAATGTATGGCAAAAACCACTACAATATTGAAAAGTAATTAGCCTCCAATTAAAATAAATAAATTGAAATTTAAAAAAAAAGAAAATATTTTGAGAACAGTGTTTGAAGACCTGTCCCACCAAATTTGAAAACATCCTATAAGATTATCCTAACTGTACGACATGGAAAGTATGGTTGGTTTAGACAAATAAATCTATAGAAAGGCAAATCACTGGAAGAGTCAGAAGCAGATATTCATGCAAATTTAGTTCAAGATACAGTTTACATCTTAGACCAACAGGAACAAGAGGGTCTATTAAATAGATGGTTGGGAACAAAGGATATCTATTTCTTTCAAAGTATGGTTACATCACATTAATGTATTAAAATAAAACTTAGCTACATTAAAGATTCATTAATTGTATAAGATTGTAAGTTTTCTTCAGAAATCTGTGTGTGTGTGTGTGTGTGTGTGTGTGTGGAGCATCCTTTGTAACAGCAAAAGGAGAGAGTGAGAAAGACAGCAAGTAAAGAAATGTCCATCAGAAGTTACATGATGCACATTCATGATACGGAATAGGTATATTTACATACGCTCTGACTTGAAAAGATTCGGAAAATGTAGTGCAAGATGCACAGAAAGATGTCTTTATATTGAAGCTGCAAACCAACTGCTCTGGAGGGCTTGCTCTAACTGCTAACCTGGGAGAGAGGGGAGGAGGAGGTTCACTTTTACCCTGCAGAATTCACTTTAAAAAGCTTTTCACTACATAGAGCAATGCATTATTTGTTGTTCAAACAAACAAACAAACAAAACCTTAACTTCACCTAACTTCAGCATGTAGTGGCAGGAGGAAAGAAGCCTGAGAGAAGAGCCTTGGAAGCCTGGAGACAGGCTTGTCAAGTCTGCGAGAGGCTGTCACAAGAGAAGGACGTTAGTGCTAAGTGACAGCCAGATCCTCCCTGGCCAGCAGGGTTTTTTGTTCCCTTTGCCATCCAAGGCCCAGTTCTCCAGTAAGAAGTAGTTTTCAAGGAATAAGAAGACTCTTTTAGCCCAGATCCAGGATTAGTAAATGTTTACTGATTTGCATTTTCCAATGTGTTAGAGAGGACTCTTGAGAGTCCCTTGTACTGCAAGGAGATCAAACCAGTCAATCCTAAGGAAATCAATCCTGAATATTCATTAGAAGGACTGAGGCTGAAGCTGAAGCTCCAATACTTTGGCCACTTGATGTGAAGAACAGTCTCATTAGAAAAGACCCTGATGCAGGGAAAGATTGAAGGCAGGAGGAGAAGGGGATGACAGAGGACAAGATAGTGGATGGCATTGCTAACTCAATGGACATGAGCTTGAGCAAGCTCTGGGAGTTGGTGATGGACAGGGAAGCCTGGCATGCAGCAGTCCATTGGGTCACCAAGGGTCAGACTCAACTGAGTGACTGAACAAGCAGCAACAATGATTTTTACAAGAAAAAGAAAACCAAGAGATAGTGCTCAACTGTGAAAAGAATGCTCTGCCACAATCAAGTGAAAAGATAAGTAAAGAAATCAACTGGCTAAGGCCCTGGGGAGCACTAAAGAGGATGAAGAGGGATTCGAGCTGTATTCCTGCTTCACCTTCCCTCCTGGGTTGTGAGCTCTTGGAGGGTAGGAATATTTCTCAGATTTCCCTGAAGGTCTTAAACAATGATTTGCTCATAGTAGAATCAATACATCAGTGACAGACTATTTAAAGAGCGAAGTATATGCTCTGACAACCTTTTGTTCGAATGTAAATTACAGTTTTCTGGAAATTACACCCCTTCAGCTGTAGTTTATTCTGCCTATATCTGAAGGTGGAATGCAGAAGGATAGTCCTTCATTCTGTAGGGTACAAGAGCTCACATCATACTCACTATAGTCAGGAAGGTCAGAAACCCCCAAAGGATTAGAACCTGAGCAGGACCCTATAGAGCCCTCATGGGGAAAACCCCCACCCTGTGTCCCCTGCCTCTTGTTTGTATCAATAGAAAAGTTTTAGCCTCCCAGTCCTTCTGAGTTCCAAAGAGCAAATTTAATCAGAGAAGTGAGAAAATGAAAACACAAAGGAAAGCAGTCAAGTAAAAGAGAATAATAATAATTTAGCTATAAAGCAAAGTCAAGGACTCCTGGTGCATCAAGGGCTACAGATAATATCCCTAGCCATATCCTTGGGTTGTTTTTACAGA
The DNA here is from genome assembly GCF_019320065.1 of Cervus canadensis. Lineage (NCBI taxonomy): Eukaryota > Metazoa > Chordata > Mammalia > Artiodactyla > Cervidae > Cervus > Cervus canadensis. The sequence goes on from NC_057386.1 coordinate 31,062,373, forward strand.
AACCAAACTCCTACCAGATGAAAATTGCTGGCCACTGGCACAGAAACCTCAGAAAGGTTGGAAACAGAAGGTTGATTGAGATCCCTAAAACATCACCCTCTTACCTCGTCATCAACCATCAGAGAACTGTGCAAAAGCGGATCACACATCTGTGACCCTTTCCCTCACACTCTCTTCAACCCTTCCCTGAAAGCCTTTGGAGAGTTCAGGTCTTTGAGCATGAGCTCCCATTCTCCTTGCTTAGTGCTCTACAAATAAATGCTGTATTTACCTTCTCCACAAGCTGGGGTCCATAGATTCACTTTGTTGCATGTCAGGCGTTGGACCCAGCTCAGTTTGGTAGTAAGTTCAGCATGGCAAGCTCTCCTGATAGAAGAAAATAATGCAAAATTTAACTTGTTTAAAACTTTTAGGTTTCCAGACTTGTTTCTCAAAATTCTCCCACAACCTAAATCAGTAGCTGCATCTATTAGATGAACCACAAGTACATCCTTTATTAAATAACTGATGCCCTGCAGTAAATGGCAGCTTTGAAGGAAATATTCATCTTCCAAAAGGCTTGTTTCACCTAATTCCTATAAAAGTCAGACACTGAGACATACAGTTGTTTATTACCTAATTAGAGGGCTTCAGAAACATCACATTTTGGTTCTTTTTCCTTTTTTTGACAAATAATTCTGAGTCCTGACCATATGTCAGGCAATCGAGAAAGAATGGTGAGCAAAACTGAACCATACCCTCCAGTTCATGGAGTTTACTGAATAATGGTGCTTTTTCAGACAGTTCCCTGATTTCCACCCCATACTTTCTGAATAAGAATCCCTAGGACAGTCACAAACTTCAGTGCCTATCAAAAACCAGATTGCTCTCCTCTCCACCTCCAGAGTTTCTGATTCAGTTATTCCAGGGTAGGGTTCAACAATTTGCATTCTAACAAATTTAGATTCAGGTGATGCCAACGCTGCTGGTCCGGGGACCACACTTTGACAACCACTGGCCTAGGGCATAGGACGCAAGCATCTGCAGTGATTCTGATGGGTGTCCAGGGTTAAGAACCACTGGAGTACCAACTGCCCATCACCATGTTGTTTGCCATTGATAATGGAATTTCAAAAGAAACACAAGTCCAGTCTCTGCTTCCAAGAAACCCACAGTGAGATAGGAGAGATAAAACACAGCCGAATTTTATGAACAAATGAAGTGCCTTTCTGGGTGTATTGTTACATTTACACAAAACATCCAGAAATGTGTATCCTCTGTGGAGGTTAGAGAGGGTTAAAAAGGCTGCTGGGTCCTGAAAACTAAGTGATATATGGATAGGCAGGCAGGAATTGGCAAATTTTTAATGAAAAATTAGAGACTTCTCTGTAGCTCAAATGATAAAGAATCTGCCTGCGAGGCAGGAGACTGGGGTTTGATTGCTGGGTTGGGAAGTTCCTCTGGAGAAGGGAATGGCAATCCACTCCAGTATTTTTGCCTGGAGAATTCCACGGACAGAGAAGCCTGGCGGGCTATAGTCTGTGGGGTCACAAAGAGTCGGACACGACTGAGTGACTAACACAGTCCACAGTAATGAAAAATTAAGTGAGTCCATTCGGTGACAAACCCCGGGACTAGTAGCAGCACCTGTGACTTTGTCACCAAAAGAAACTACAGGTATTTCCATATCATATTTCACTTAACTATAGATATTTCAAATATTGTTTATAGACATTACCTCTGTGAAATTATAACAGCCACAGGTCTGCCTCTGGATCTTATAGGAAATGCAAGTAAGGCTTTTTTTTTTTTATCAATGTACCTTTTAAAATATTTTGATAACTGTATTTCAGTATAACTTTAGTGTAAGTTTCTCTTGAAATCTTACATGTTTCACTGTATGCATTTAACAATTACTCTGGGGAGGCGTCTATGGCACAAAACCCGGTGAAGACGGCATTAGCAAGGCTGGGCGGCCATGAGAGCAGAGGAAGAACAGGAGACGGGGGCAGGGTGCGGAGTCGGGGATAAAAGTCAACTATGTCTGGACTGGTGGAGGGTTGGGTGGGGGCTTAAAAACCAAGGACAGAGTCCACAAGGTTGGTGGACTGTTTGTCCTTAAGACGTGATTGTTGGTCTCAGTTCTGACTGAATAGTTGCAATGGGACTTCTCAGATTTTGGTATAGACACGAATTCTATGGAGAGCTTATGAAAACACATACGCAGCACATAGAGCAGTCCATCCACACAGACCCGTCTTTAATTACCTCTGATATAATTAATGACACATACACAGAAAAATCAAGTTCAGGAACAGCATTAGGTTGTGCTAGTGGTAAAGAATCCGCCTGCCAATGTAGCAGACACATGAGATGTGGGTTCGATCCCAGGGTCGGGAAGATCCCCCGGAGGAGGAAATGGCAACCCACTCCAGTGTTCCTGCCTGAGAAATCCCAAGGACAGAGGAGCCTGGTGGGCTACAGTCCATGGGGTCTCAAAGACTCAGATACAACTTAGTGACTGAACGCCACACACGTTGTGTCATAATACTTTCTGTATTTAGCAATATGGTGCAAGTACAAAGTGGGAAAGAAAAAAATGTCCCATGCTAAGTAGATAAGTGAAAACTTTAGAGCAATGAAATCAGATTTATGCTCAGACGCTTTATCATGCCAGTGTGCACAGTCACTCTTCAGGAGAAGAATGTGGAGGGCAGTGTGTCCCAAGTTTATGTGACCACTAAATCATCAGTCATACTGGACTAACAGTCCTAAGGACACATTTTGAGTAAAGCTGATATCTTTGGAAAAGCTTCCCAAAAATACAAGAGACAATTTAAGGCAATCTACAGATAAAAGAATTTTTGTTCATAAGCCTTTGCCCATGGGACCTGAGGAGCTGAACAAACATCACAAGGTTCAGTTGAAGACAGTTTCTCAGACTCCTATTTCCTTATTTCACCTAAATTATTCATTTCCCTGAATGCTAACTTAGAATCCTTTGCTCTGTAAGACCTCAGGGGAGAGGCCTATCTAAACAGCCAGCTACCCTGTGATGAGTCTGAGGTTGGGACACTAAACTCACACTGCACCCACGTGTGTACACACACAGGCCTCCATCTTCAATCCACCGTTTCTTCACAGAAATTTTACTTTGAGGATTGTTCAAGATTGGCCAGCTAGCATACTATGACAATATGACATGACTTGGGGGTTTCAACGGTTATTCTTATTGCTCAAGGGGGAAAGAATACAGAACATGAGGCTCGAGCCTCCATGGGACAATCAAAACACAGCCAATGCCTGTGTTTACTGACAGTGTGTAAGAGGGACAAAGAATGAGAAAATTCACTCAAAAGTCTGCTGTCAGGTTTTTTGGACAGGCCATTAGAACAACTGGGTCTCTACCACGTTCGGTCTCTGGATGCCTGGCCCCTGGCTACATTTCTCCTGAAGTGTTCTCCCCGAGTCCTGCCAAGAGCCAGCTTCTACACAGGACCAGTACTTTGGATGACATTATCATCCTTTCCTTCAAATAAAGAAACCTGCCTCCTCAAGACCTAAAAATACTCCTCAGACTTGGAGCTCACCCTTGTTTTCATCAACACCTGTCCACTGGACCAGTTGCTCAACTGGGACAAGCCAAAAGCAAAGAAAAAGTAGCAGTTTTGAGGAAGCCAGTTCTCCTTGAAATATCAAGTTCACAGAAAGAGTAAAAATCTTTCTTCTTTTGACCATGAGAATTCCATTCTCATCCCAAACTCACACTCTTTTCTAAATTCACTTTTTGGGGGGGATTTTTTTCTGAGGGGAATGATCTTGGTAGGACAGAACAAAAATTATTTTGACTGAGCTTTTTTCATTGCAACTGGTACAAAGGCAAAGAAAGACTTAATTGAATACTTTTTCCATTCTTAGAAATTGACTTAAAAAAAAAATCCCATCACAGTCAAATAAAATTTTCTCAGAGAAACATTGGGTATTTTAAACCATGTGTGAGAAGATTTTAGAGCTCAACGGTATTGCATTCTGAATTCATGGACTGTTGTTTTGGTTAATATCCCATATTTAGGAGGCTAAATATCTATTTTATTCATGTCAAATTCTTCTGTCTAGCCTTCAAGGCCCCTTGTGGTCACAGGCTGTGAGTGGGTTTGGGAGGGCAGCATAGGAGCAGAGCAGAAGTCACAATTTTTTCAAGCTTCAAGAGACATCAGTGTGAGGAAGGGCCATGGTCAAGGGAGAGGGTGAAAGTCAGATGTCCTGACTGTGAGAAAGGGCAGTCCAGGGAGGAAGAGCTCAAAGGCAGATCAAGGACAGAATAGGGCCCCATTAGTGAAAGGCTATCATGGCGAGTGAGGATAAGGGGGATGGGAAAACAAACCCAGTGCAGAACTGGATGAAAACTAAGGAAACTGGGTTGGGGGTTGGTCAGTGGTCTGGGGATAAAGGCAGAACCCCTGCAGGAGGTGCTATGGTCAGCCTCAGTTGCACTTTGGAGGAAAGACATTTCGTTCTCAATGGGTTAGTCACAGAAACAGCCTCTGACACAACTGGTCTCAGTTTGCCTCCCTAGATGTCTCCCTTACACATCTGTTTGACTCACATCAGACAAGACAGCTCCCTCATCCTCAGGCAGACTCTAAGCTTCCCCTCTTTCCTGCTTTGATCTTTCTGTTTCCATTCTTGCCTACAGAATGTCTTTCTTCCTGGAACTCCACCTGTCAAATCCTACCCACTCCTTCCTGGACCAGCTCAGATGTCACTTCTATGAAGCCTTCCCTCCTCTCTCCACTAGATCCCATCTCTGCATGTGAGACGTGTGTGTTCAGCTACAGGCAGTCACTAACTTGGAGGTGACTGAGAGCATATGGTAGCAAAGGGTTGGGGGTGAGAATTATTTCACTGCATCTCCTCTTGGGGTGCACACTTCAAACTGTCTGCATTCCGGAATAACTAGTGGTAAATTTATATTGGCATCATCATCTTACCTCCCCAGAAGGTTTGTATGATGACTGGTGAAGGCTAGCTGTTGACTAATGTACATCTCAACAGTCTACGTAAAGGAGTTAGAGCAATTCTGAAATGAACAGCAATTGGAGTTACACATGTTAGGCATTATAAGCAGAGGATAGTGGAGCAGACACTCTTTAGTTGATCTCCTTTCTGCACATGCAGCCATTTGACACTCCCTCTGAATCATGGTTAATTCAAATATAAAATGGGTAGAGTGTATTTGCTCCACCCACACCCCAGAGCTTCAGAATACGAAAGTAAGATAATGCCCACAAGATATTTACAGGCTGTAAAATACTAGTATATAGTTGGCATTATCAAAATGATGTTATTTTTAATCATTCAACTAACATGAATTGATGTCTACTATTTGATAAGCAGGAGAATAATATAGACCAAAACATACTTATTATACCTCTTAACTGCATAATCAAGTTAACCTGATGCAAGTTGGTAAGTGAATGTTGAGATGTACAGAAGTGAAGGCATTTTTCTCTGCATCCAACGTTGAGAAATAAATTATCTTGACTTTCATTCTTTTGCTATTCTTTTTCCCAATTCCAGAATATCCACATACCTATATTACTTTTGTAATTAGGAAAACAAACATTGGTTCGGTCCTAAGGGAGTTAGTTATTCTTCTCCCAAATTTCTCCAAGGATGCTCACGAAGCTCCCTTATCCTCACACAGATTCCATGCTCTGTGCTGGTGGGACTGTTGGGTGTTGGGCACCAGACATGGCCCATCTTCCTCTCTCCTAAGCACTCAACAGGCTGCTTTATGTACAACAAGCCTTTGGATTCCTGCATTTTAGCGCTGCACAGTTCCAGCAACTTCCTGAACCATTCTACCCACCAGTGCTCACAGATACAAACTTTCCCTCTCCCACACCTATTTTCAAGTAAGACTAACAAAGGCTTTATTTCAAAGCCCAATCTGCAGCTACGAAAAAGAACCACGTAATACATGACCAAAGCAAATTATAAATGGCTTTTGAATGATTCTCACCATCTCTCTGAATAACTTTCAATTATGAGCACTCCCACTGGGCTCTTGCTAGCCATTTTCTTTTTTCTTTATAAAGCAAATTTTCAGGGAATTCTGCGACTACATATTTGGAAGTGCAGATTTTTACAATGGGCCTTCATACATGGGTTGCTAGTGCAAAGGGATCAATCTGAACCAGAAAGTCTGCACATTCCTAGAAAACGACATCGACACCCATAGTTTTCAACATGTGGTTCAATGAGTCTCGTCTACGGAAAAGAGAAGTGGCCACTGAGAACTTTCTAAGATCTTGACTCTTCTGTCTCTCATCTCTTTAATTCTGTGGCCATACTTCTTTCAATTACACTCATTCCCTTGCTATGTTTTTTAGAGGGATCCTCTTTTAACCAATAATCAATTTTTTTCTTTTAAAGCAGTTAAACACACACCCAGCACAACATTCAAAAAGTATGAAAGGTATAGCGTGAAACCTCAGTCTCCCTTCGACCTTGCTATCAAATGTTAATCTCCATTGTCCTGGGAAAGTACCAGTGAACCAGTTTCTTCAACATCCTTTCTTTTCATTTCTACCACCAATTCTCTAGACTGGATTTCCATTTCTTCACAACTATCGTAATGTAACAGTTTGTCTCTTACACCAGTTTGTCTCTTTGCAGGCCAAACTACCCTTCCTCTATCAGGTAGGATAACTGAAAGAAATGTCTGGGTAAGTCCTAGGCTGGATTTCGATATACATGAGACATATGAATGATAACAAAAGAGAGGCGGACATTCTACAGTGGCAGTGGGGAGCTTACCTAAGAGCCTTACATAGAAGAATGTTCTGAAAATGTTTACTGGAAATAATCAATGAGATGAGCATGTCTTGTCTCAGACATGAATCAGGAAAGAAAACTACTTCACTGCAACAGAGAGTTTATAATAAGAAATAACAACAGATTATTGTTGGGCCAGAGAACTCACAATTGTTAATATCCTTTGAATTAATAATGTTGCCAGACACTATTCTATGGTTTTAGGTATTGTATTATTTATTCTTCAGACATCTTTATGACGTATCACTTCCCTATCCATTCTATAGATCAGAAACAGAGTCTACTGGGGAGGCTTAGTAACTATCCAGGGATACCCAGCTTGTGTGTATTCAAGGCAAATCCAGATTCCAATTTGCTATTGGGAACAAGAATGATTAAAGAAATCCAGAATGTCAGGAATTTGTAAGCTGGAATTGGGGGGCACTTTCTATACATTTGTACCATTCTAGGTGTTGATGAAAATCAAATAGATGGCTAAAATATGGCTCCTTCCCTGCAAATAACTTGTATGCTGTATTTTTAAACCTGCCATCGCATTGTTCAGAAGGTGACCCAAGCCACTTCATTAAGCTTTTTTTTTTTTTTTGGTTTCCCAGCTAGATTGTGACTTCTGAAGACAATCAGTGCCTAACATTCCCTTTAAGTGCACAGGCCAGTATTCACTCTTGAATTCCCCTATTCCTGAGTTTTCACTAGATCCAAATGTGACACATATCTCAAGGGGTAAGCAATGGAAAGTCAAAAGCACCTGACTTGTTAGAGCAGTGGCCAAAATATTGTTGAAATCAAGAAAAATTCCAGAAGAGAATGTATGTTTTGACTTGTTCGTAGACGGGAAAAGCAGATTATCATAGTAGACATATTCCTTAAGCCCTAGTTCTCAGAGAACATCTACCAGGGACAAATCATGAGCCACACAGTTCCACAGGGGACAATTAGAAGTATTTCTCATCCACTGGAAATGAGGCTTTGCACTTTCTTTTTTACACTAAAATATATATGTTAGACACTTCTGTCAGTAAATACGATCTTCGCCAAAGGAGTTTACAAACTGAGGAAGCAGAAAATATAACCATGACAGGACTTAAAAGTGAAGGATGCTTTGTAAAGAATATAAGACAGGAAATATTTAATAAAGCATGGGAAAAAATGCCCATGGGCAGCAAGAACCGAACAAGACATGTCAAAATATTGGTTTGGGCAGTAAAAGTTGGTTGCTTAGTATGGGGAAATAGAAACACAGTTCCCCTTAAAGCAGAGCTGTCAATCAGTGAGTCTCAGCATCAAAAAGGCTACCAATGTGCCATGAAATAATGATTCCAGCAGTCACAGGGTGGCTGATGGGCAGAGAGGCCAGAGTCTTGGGAGGTGGTCTCTGGTTGCAAGACATTAGCCAGGGGTTCCTCAGAGGGCAGTCTGGGCTGACCTAAAGTTGAATGGATACTGTACCCTACAACCCTCAAAGCAGGCAAGCACAGTGATGGCATTTACCATGTGCTGAGTGGAACCAAGAAGGGCATGTACTTAAGAGCCAGCTGAGAGTGTGATGCTGCCAGCTATAGGCAGGAGACCCCTGGAGATTCTGGGAGGGCTACTGTTCCAGGATTCCTGGAACAGGGCATGCAGCCAGAGAGCTGCCAGCCAACGCAGGGGTGCTGGAAGGCCAAGGGATTGTTCTAGTGGAGACAGCTCCAACTAGTAGCTCCAAATTCTGGACTTTGACTCTCTCGGGCACTTCGTATTTGTGGCCAAGGTCCCCTTTCAGTGATGACCATCTTGCTACAGGATGAGTCCTCTATCACGTGAAGATGAGGGCTCCATCACCTTTTGAAATACTTGACATAAAAAAGAGTTCAAGTGGATTCAAAATTTATTCTCATTATCCTTCAAATTTCAGCATTATATTTGTCAATTAAGGAAAAAGAACTATAAATTTTTACAATTTCAACAGTTGTTAAAAAATATACACATATATGTGTGTGTACACACACACACACACACACACACACACACACACACACATAGTTTTATGTTAGCATAGCCTTCATGGGCAAAGTTACTCTACAATGGTAATTATCAGGCATACACGCTCTCATTTACTATTTTTGATGAGGAAACATGTTACGGCTTCAAGTACAAAGTCAGCTATAAACAAGTTTGATTCATGGCATCAAGCTGAAATTTCTCCTTATAAGATTTTTCAAAATTATTTGGAAGTTTTAGACACATTCAGTACTTAATATATTCTTTAATGCTGTGTATATTTATTCTGTTTGTATCACATAAAGAAGTATAAAGACATATTCTCACCATGGCCTGTATATATTAATACATAACTGAATCACACTCACGTTTTTCTAGCACAATACCCAAACGTTATTTTTTCCCCAGTGTGCTGACATGAAAAACACTGGGGTGTATGCCTGAAAAGCCCTTTGAAATATTCAGCTTTTCTTCTTTTTGCAGGCAAGTCAAGTGAGTAGGTGGACTGGAAACAGTGTGCTATGTAAGGACCAGGTTGGGCAAAAGCAAAATGGTGAGAGAGTAAGGGTACACCCCAAATGACAAGAAGACTAGAAAAGAGGACTTTCTTTTTAAATCATGGAGGGCATGGAGCATAATTTTGCAGGGCTGGAAGGAAAGGATCAACAGGTGAAAATTAACCCTCACAAAATTAAAATAACTATTTGTATTTTATTTCTACCATTTAATCTGTCAAATATGAAAAGTGATGCAACAAGCCCGAAAGGAATGCCCAGCAAGGCCAGGAGGAATTTAAGAGAGAAGCCAGGTATTCTGGCTGCCTGGCCACTGCCTTTATCCACCAGCCTGAACCTTCCTTTCAGATCATCTTCTCAAATTATCCATAAGAGATTTATCCACATACTCAATAAGAAAAATATTTCTAATTATATCCAACCATTCTTAACATGAATGAGAATTATGCGGGGACACAAGATTGCCAAGACTTTTTTGCCAAACAATTCCTTTTGACTTAAGAAAGAAGAGGCAGCTGCATTGTTTCCATAGCTATCCATATAAAAGAGCCCTTGGAATGAGGCTGACTCGTCCTGCTTTAAAAAGCTCCAAGGTAAGTGGGAACAAGGACCAGACTCTCAAGAGGGACGCTAGCCGCACCGCCCCGTGTCGGCTGCAGCTGCTGTCTGGGGTACTGCTCCTTCTGCACATTTTACATCCATGGCTTTAGTTGCCCTCTGTGTACAATAGCCAGTGATGTAGCGAATGGGGTTTTTGGTTTGCTTTCTTTTTGGTTAATTAATCAAGTGCTTTTCCTTCTTTTATAGAACCGTCTCACTTCCAGGCTGCATCTTCTCACTTGCTAACAAGGTAAGATTTGGACTGGAGAAGGCAAGAGCCTCTAGGATGGATGTGTGTCACTTAGCAACCTTTGAGAAAGTGCTTGTCTCAGTAAATACCTAACAACTGTATTTCAGGAAAGATGCAGGAGAGGGAGAAGGGGATGGAGGACTTGCCTTTTAGAACAACGCACATAGTCTTAGGACTCTGGCACTGATGGCATTTTTAGCAAGGAAAAGGTTGTCAAAAGGATATTGTTTCTGTAGGGGGGAAAAAAATCTGCACTAAGATTCCCTGGTTAAAAATCTCAAATTTGTAAAAATGTGTCCTGCTTTTAGAATTCATTTAGCAAACAAGATATCTAACAAGTAAGAAAAGAAGAACCTAGGAAAGCAGGCTGCTTTTACTTCTGTGAAGACTTTAAGAAAGTTACCTTACCCAATGCTAAGTGTTATATGAAACCAGAACACTGAAATTTTTGTTACATAAATAATGAAGGCATTAGTCTGCCCACTACTACACACTGCATTTCTAAAGAGAGAGACTGGTGGGTAGGTGATTAAAGTGAGTTTCAAGTAACTCGATCACGTAATGACTGAAGTAACATCATCTGCCAAGCCTTTCATTCTACTGATGCCGCCGGTGATCTGCAGACAACACTGAATGAAGCAGCCTGAGCCTGTGTCCTTCAGAAGGAAAAGTGGCACAGGAAAGTGAGCCTTCAGTGTGGAAGAATGAGGATAATATTTGCTGTGGCTTTTATCCTCAATTAGTTTAACTGGGTTAAGCTGATTAACTGGATTTAACATGCAAAGAAATTATGCCAGAGAAATTCTACTAAGCACCTAACCAAAAAAAAAAAAAGATAAAATTATAATCTGACCTCGTGCCAAATCCACTGAACATGAGCACTTCCGGCTGAACACCTAAAGGAGGAAATAAAGTTCTCATATTATATGGCAAGAAATGGAATTCTCTTACATTATAATGAAGTACATTTTCTATCTTCATCATAGCCTGAACTTGTTCAAAATGCTTTCTTACTCAAATTTTAACTTTTTTCTCAAACTATCTTGACTCTGTCTCACGGGCTGTGGATTACAAAAGGCAATATTGTGATCTCTAAAGATGGAGATGCTGAGGCACAGAGGATCAAGTGCAACCCAAGGTCACAAGCTCTTTAGCAGCTTGTGAGGCTACCCCTCAGCTCTCTTATTAGAACATCGGTTTTGAAGGATGAAAGAAGGTAGCCCCGAGTCCACTGCTGGGTACACAGTGACCCCAGATGCCTTTGAGTCTTTGTGATTTCTTGTGATTATGTTTGCTTCAATAACTACAGCATGGAGTACAGTGCATCTGCCTGGTGAAATTTCCAACTGGGCCCATGAAATATCATCAAGGTAGAGATTTATGGGTGTAGATGACAATTCAGAATCTCTAGTAAGAAATGCTTCATTACCTTTAGGACCTCTGAGTTCAGCAGCCATGAGTTCAGACCAGGAAATGGCCGTCTTTGGGGAGGCTGCTCCTTACCTCCGAAAGTCTGAAAAGGAGCGCATTGAAGCCCAGAATAAGCCTTTTGATGCCAAGACATCTGTCTTTGTGGCCGAGCCCAAGGAATCTTTTGTCAAAGGGACTATCCAGAGCAGAGAAGGTGGGAAAGTGACAGTGAAGACCGAAGGAGGAGCGGTGAGTAGTCCCAGGGGCTGACCACATGCTACTGATTATTTTGTTTGGCCACTTGGTTGACATAAACAGTTATCCTTCCTGTTTACTAGACTCTGACAGTGAAAGAGGATCAAGTCTTCCCCATGAACCCTCCCAAATTCGACAAGATCGAGGACATGGCCATGATGACCCACCTTCACGAGCCCGCTGTGCTGTACAACCTCAAAGAGCGTTATGCAGCCTGGATGATCTACGTGAGTGCTCCCCAAACCCCAAAGTGGTTTTGATCACTGGACCCTGTCAGCTCACTGTACTACAAATGGGTCACAGATAGTGATTCACTGCACTTTTACTAGCAGTGTAACTAATTAAGAGGTTCACAGTTGCTACTGTAAGGCCCAACCCAACAGATGGCACATAATCCTTTGTCTTCCCATCCAAAGCCAGGCAAAGCCACCGTCCACATGGACTGGGTTTGCCACAGATCCCCTGAACAAACATGGTAGCAGCTACTGTTTACATCTCAACCACATGCCTGAATCTCCCCTCATCCCCATTCCTGCTACAGAATCATCCAGAGGAAAAATATAAACTCATGTTTCAACACTTAAAAGTAATGTTTTTAAAGACCAATTTTCAATCCTCCAAAATAACAGCAATTTGTATCTCTGTGTTCTGGTCCCTTTTGTGTGGAACACTTCCTTGATGAAATCTTGCCAACTTCCCCAGGCAGAGTTCAACATTGTGTCCTGTTGTTTCTGCCCTGCAATAATGCTGACAATGTTTTTTCAGCATGAATCATTCACATGTCCATCTCCTACATAGACTGGGAATTCCTCAAGGAACAGTATCATTTGTTCAAAGAAAAATAACATTTATATTTCATTCTTAGGGCCTTGCAGAGACTTTTCACATAACACAAACTCAGTATACTTTCTGGTTGAATTTACTATGTTAGGCTGACATTTCTGTACAGTTTTGTGGTTGCTGCTTTGGCCCCACCACACAGCTTACAGGACCTTAGTTCCCCGACCAGGGATTGAACTCGTGCCCCCTGCATTGGGAGTTCAAAGACCTAACCAAGGGACCATCAGGGAATTCTCATCATTTCTGAATAGTGTAGTCACTGCTGCTATTCAGCTGGACAACACCTACACAAGTGTACCTGTGGTTAGCGTCAGAATCCATTCTGTTTGGTTGGCAGTTATCCTAGACCAGACATCAAAAATATTGGAAATCCAGCTATTGTAATCATAATATATTCCCATCATTCTATGTTCTGTTTCTTCACAACTCAGTAGTAGTTCACAAATATTTCCCCAGTATTGCTGCTTACCTTCATGTTTGCTTTTTAAATGTCTGAATCATACTATTTTCAGAAGATTTCCCATAGTTCACCTATTTCATACTGTTGAGTTCTTAGGTACCAAATTTATGTTTTCATAAATTTGAACTATCTTAAAAGAAATATACTCCGATTTTTTAAACTACAGTAAAAATGTATTAAACATTATTAAAAAAACAAACCCACAATTTTGGAGCTCCTACTATGTGAAAATCACTGTGACAAATCCCAAGTGGAATAAGAATCTAAACTGTATTCCTCACCCTCAAGATTTCTTTATCTTGTTGAACCTTTCAACTAGCTTCCATGCTGATGCCTTGAAGATATGTAGACCACTTACTTAAGAGTGTTCTTTTTATGTTAAAATTCATTTAATAACTGAGCTGTGCAAATAACAGGAAAGGTGTTTGGTTAGTTATTCTTTCTTATTCGCTTGCATAGACCTACTCAGGCCTCTTCTGTGTCACCGTCAACCCCTACAAGTGGCTGCCGGTGTACAATGCAGAGGTGGTGACGGCCTACCGAGGCAAAAAGCGCCAGGAGGCCCCGCCCCACATCTTCTCCATCTCTGACAACGCCTATCAGTTCATGCTGACTGGTGAGTTGGATGTTTTCCATGTGCATCTTTTTAGGAGATGAGACTCTAGGAGAGAGACTAACCATAGGAGAAGGAGACTCTACTCATCTCAACATACTCTTTGAGGTGGTCCCCTAAATGCCATTGTACTTTGCCCAGAACCAACCAAACCATACTCCAGATTATAAGGTATATCTGGAATTAGAGCGGTCATACTATGAATCTTCTTCCTGGAATGCTGTCTCAGCTAGACCATTCTAAAGCACAATGGCACCTTGGGAAAAGGACTGAGAGATTTCCTCTTCAGAGAGAGCAGAACATCAAAATGATCCTTTAGTTTTCCCTGAAAATATGACTAAGGCCATGATTACTTCCAAAGCTACCACCTTTACTATACTGACTCCTTCTCCCATGCTAAAAATATCTCTAATGCCTTTTTCTTTTCATTACTTCTTGTACTTACAATAAACATGCTGCTAACTTGTCATCTAAATCCATCTGAAAACCCCAGTCCACTTGTGCATTTAGTGTGGAGTATAAACAGAGAAAGTCTGTTGCTTCCTTGCAGCATTCTGTTTCAGCAGTGATCTGTAAGCTGATGTGATGGGGGGAGCCTCAGGGAGCAGGAGAGAGGGGAGCTGGAAAAGGTGCTGGGTCTGGGGACCACCAAGCCCTCAGGATTGCTGAAAAATACTAGGTTCATGCCATTTTCTTAATTTACCATTTACAAATATATTAAAAAATGGTATTGACTGTCTATAATTTCTCTTTTATAGACCGAGAGAACCAGTCAATCCTGATCACGTAAGTAGACGTGATGCTTTGTTTTCACGACTGACATAGCTGCTGGCTTTGGGACCGCTACTGACTTGGTTTTTGTTTGACAGCGGAGAATCCGGGGCAGGAAAGACTGTGAACACGAAACGTGTCATCCAGTACTTTGCAACAATTGCAGTCACTGGGGAGAAGAAGAAGGAGGAACCAACTTCAGGCAAAATGCAGGTGGGTCTGATGGGCATGTGAGAATCATGATGGGCAGGGTGCTCAGGAAGCTCTGGACTTCCTTGAGTTTCTGCTCTTGTGTTTCTCTGCAGGGGACTCTGGAGGATCAGATCATCAGTGCCAATCCCCTGCTGGAGGCCTTTGGCAATGCCAAGACCGTGAGGAATGACAACTCCTCTCGATTTGTAAGTCTCTTGGACACTACCACGGACACTACTCACTGGTCAAGATTTATGGGATGTTTGTGAATACATTCTCTGAGTCTTTTTCATTCCCATTATACCAGGGTTCTTTCCTTTTCCTCTGAGCACGTAATAACATGGATCCAAGTCTTGTCTAAAAAGAAATGTGACCCTATATCTGAGTTCTTATCTTTCATTACCTATAATTACTCACAGATTTTTAAGTTAAAATTATTTTATCTACAAAATAGGAGATATACCTTTTTTTTTAACCAGATATCAATAGTGTCTGAATTTATTTACTATTAAAACATTAGCACTTAATGCTAATGTTAGTATTTTGAGTTTCTCAAAGATTTGATATGATTCAAGAACAAAGCAGTAATATTAACTTTTCTTTCAAGGGTAAATTCATTAGAATCCACTTTGGCACTACAGGAAAACTGGCCTCTGCTGATATTGAAACATGTAAGTGCCTGGATAATCTTTACCATCATTTCTATTTCTTATGACCTACAACACTGAACAGAAATAAAATTTGCATTTCATATGAATTTTTGTTTGTTATTAATCTCTTTTCAGATCTGTTAGAGAAGTCTAGAGTTACTTTCCAGCTTAAGGCTGAAAGGAGCTATCATATTTTTTACCAGATCACATCAAACAGGAAACCAGAACTAATTGGTAAGAAATGTCATTATTTCTTTACAAAATTTATCTCACCTACACCTATCGATGCCTGGTCAACTTGGTATTCCATGATGGAATTTTGTTAATTGTATACATTATCTTTATTTTGAAAATCGTTTTACAAGTTTGGTAAAAATTTATGTGTGCTCTTCATAAAAATTCAAAAGGAAAACTGAAAACACCTCCAAATCTTATCACTATGAAATAACCACTATGAACACTTGGATGAATATAATTCTAGTCATTTTCTGTACATATATCTTTAAATATATATATATACATACAATAACTAGAATCAGAGTTACATGCTTTTCCATCATCTACCTTTTTTACCGAGCAATAATATATCATGGCTTTTTCCGTTCTAGTGCCTTAGAATTTGTCTCGTAATCTCTCATTTTAATGAAGAGGATATTTCTGCTTACTTTTGCTTTCTTCCATTTACTTAGAGATGCTTCTGATTACCACCAACCCATATGACTACCCATTCGTCAGTCAAGGGGAGATCAGTGTGGCCAGTATTGATGATCAGGAAGAACTGATAGCCACAGATGTAAGTAAAACACAAGAAAATTAGAATGATTACTTTGGATGGAGTGATGGTCCCTCTAGATAAACATTCAGTTTCTAGTAGAAATTGCAAAAGAAGCTTCAAAGATGGGCATGACCTGAAGTCAACTGAAAAGACTAGCGTGTACTCCTACAACATCTCACTTTCCCTTAATAGTCTTAATGATCTATCCTTTCTGAATTTCCCTAAATCATTTTTTAAAATCTGTGTGGGTGCTCAGTTGCTCAGTCATTCCAACACTTTTGCAACCCCACAGACTGTAGCCTGCCAGGTTCCTCTCTCTAGGGGATTATCCTGGCAAGAATACTGGAGCAGGTTGCCATTTCCTCCTCCAGGGGATCTTCCCAACCCAGCGATAAAACCTATGGGTCCTGCATTGGCAGGTGGATTCTCTATTGCTGAGCCACTTGAGAAACTCATAACAGTTAATAAGTGCTCTTTTATTGGATGATTCCCCCCACCACTTCAGTGCCCTGCTATGATTGCTTATTTTTCCTTTTCTTGTCTATCAGTCATTTTGAAACTGGCAATTTGATTCAAGTTAAACAATTTTCCTTTGAATCCAGAAAATAAGTTAAATGCAGAGTCATTATTCTCTCATTCTATATTTCCACTTACTCTAAGAATTTAGAAACAATCATTTGGATCACTTCATGTTATTTTACAAGAATCTATTCCACCTCCCAAAACAACAAGTTAGATAACTATCTGTGTTCTCTATTTTAAATTTACTTTTGGCATCTTCAGAAGGTATGCACCTGTGATTCCCATGCTCTGTGCTGGCCCCTGACTGACCAGCTCCCTAGATGCCGAAACTAAGGAGTTCCTTGCTCTGCATCAGTACTGGCAGTTTCCTCAGTTTGACCAACAAATCAGGAATCCAAATGTGACGTATTGATAGTAAACATGTGGATCCTAACTTAACAGTTATTCTACTGGTTGTATTGGCAGAGTGCTATTGATATTTTGGGCTTTACTAATGAAGAGAAGGTCTCCATCTACAAGCTCACGGGGGCTGTGATGCATTATGGAAACCTGAAATTCAAGCAAAAGCAGCGTGAGGAGCAAGCAGAGCCAGATGGCACTGAAGGTATGACTGAATCACCCACCTGACTTCATGTCTGCTTGAAAATCACATTCTTAACTTGTTACCCTTGAGCTCTCCTGAGAAGACAAATTCATTTTCAAGAATTGCATTTGAAAGTATGCCTAGATAAGATATGTGTGGCATGAGTATTAGACACCTGTTGCTACAATTTCTAAGTTCTTTAGGGAACACTACCCATAATCAAGGTCTTGAACTTAGGTGGGGGGGGGGGGGAGGAGGTAAGAATACTCAAAAGATATTCTGAAAACACTGCACAAAATGCCTGTAGCTTATTTTTTTTGTTGTTTTTTTAAGGAAGTGGACTGCTTTGGGCAATAACATCATTCTATCCTTTCTTCCTTTCAGTGGCTGACAAAGCAGCCTACCTCCAGGGCCTGAACTCTGCTGACCTACTCAAAGCCCTCTGCTACCCCAGGGTCAAAGTTGGTAATGAATATGTCACCAAAGGCCAGACTGTGGAGCAGGTAGGCACATAATTCCAATTCACCACCAGGGATGCAGGCATTTTACAGTCCTCTGTTAACCTCAAGAAATACTCCTTTCTCTTTCAAGGTAACCAATGCAGTGGGTGCTCTGGCCAAAGCCATCTACGATAAGATGTTCCTGTGGATGGTCACCCGCATCAACCAGCAGCTGGACACCAAGCAGCCCAGGCAGTACTTCATCGGGGTCTTGGACATCGCTGGCTTCGAGATCTTTGATGTGAGTTGGTAATCAGTTCATAAGGGGTTTTTACAGTAAAGCAATGGAATATCAGCAAGAAGAAATTTGTGAACATTACAACCTTTTATTACCACTGTCAAAACGTTATGCTAAAATTTAAAAGAGAGTGACTGGGCAGCTACTAATTATTTATTGTAGTGGCAATTCCACTACTATGAGAAATAACCCACTTAATGAGGATGATTTAACTCACTACATGGTCTAAAGGGAGTCAGGAATTAGGTTGGTATAATATGAGTTCTAAAAATCCCACAATGCAAAGTGAAGTTAATATAAAAACATCAAAATAAACCCGTGCAATGTATAATATGCTCTCAATATATGGTAGAGAAACCACTCAGAAACATATAGGCAGATGATAAGAGCTGAGAAAGGGTCAGTAATTTAGAGCCAGCATTAATAAACTCAATGCAAGGAACTCTTAATTCTCAGTATGATATGGGATAAAAATTCATGTTTGATTATAAAATACATTTTTTCTTCCTTATAATTTTAAAGAAGCTTATCTTCTTCTAATTATGTGCAGAAATCATTGAAAATCAAAGAAAAGAATTCCACACTGATTCCACTATATGTGAAAGTCACTCAGTCGTGTCCGACTCTTTGCGACCTCATGGACTATAGTCCATGGAATTCTCCAGTCCAGAATAGTGGAGTGGTTAGCCTTTCCCTTCTCCAGGGGATCGTCCCAACCCAGAGATCGAACCCAGGACTCCCACATTGTAGGCGGATTCTTTACCAGCTGAGCTACCAGGGATTCCACTATACATATCTACTTAATGTCAACATTTGGCTTTTCTTTTCCAAAAAAATATGAGTGTGTGTTAACATATTGTACATAATATTAGATACTTGATTTTTTTATATCATATTAAAAAATAAAGGTGGTGATTATTGCTCCCTTATAATGCTGACTATGATTGCTTCCACACAACAGAGAGAAACTTCCAGTCAGCTTCTAATAGGTGGCAAATTAGTTGCTAAGTGAGTCAATAGAAAATGCAAAAGATAAAGGAAATAAGTACAGAATGATTAAGCAGGAACTCAGAAAAACACCTGACTCAATTTAAGCAAGTACAAGAAAAAATAATTACTAATGATTTAAGATTTTGGATAAAATGACAGCAGAGAAACAATAGATTTCATAGGTCCCCAATGATTTTGATATCTATACTCTAAAGGCTATTCAATATACAGTTTTAAATTAAAAAGTCCTATATTTTAAAATGCCCAATATGCTGAGAGAAAAGTAAACCCATCTGTTCATTTAGTTCAACAGCTTCGAGCAGCTGTGCATCAACTTCACCAATGAGAAACTGCAACAGTTTTTCAACCACCACATGTTCGTGCTGGAGCAGGAAGAGTACAAAAGAGAAGGCATCGAGTGGACGTTCATTGACTTCGGGATGGACCTGGCTGCCTGCATAGAGCTCATTGAGAAGGTCTGTTTCAAGTTTTAGAAACTATGTTTTGTGATGACTAAATTATTCATACATCTTGTTTAAACCTATAGACAGAGAAAAATGCTTACATAGATTTGTAACATTGTGTTACGGGCTGCTTCCAGCCTATGGGCATCTTCTCCATCCTGGAAGAGGAGTGCATGTTCCCTAAGGCCACAGACACCTCCTTCAAGAACAAGCTGTATGATCAGCACCTGGGCAAGTCTGCCAACTTCCAGAAGCCCAAGGTGGTCAAGGGCAGAGCCGAGGCCCACTTCTCCCTGATCCACTACGCAGGCGTCGTGGACTACAACATTACTGGCTGGCTGGAGAAGAACAAGGACCCCCTGAATGATACCGTGGTTGGGCTGTACCAGAAGTCTTCGCTGAAAACTCTAGCTTTCCTTTTCTCTGGGACTCCAACTGGTGAATCAGGTAAAGCTCAAAAAAATCCCAATGTTTTCTCCTGATATTACAAAACATGGTGTTAGATTGAAGCTAGTGATATCCCAGCCCAGGCTGACGTGTTCTGGCCAAATCCATTGTGCCTCCAAGTTCTGAGGAAGCAGGCTGCACCATGACATTCACTCCAGCCCTGATGAACGCCCTGCTGCCAAGAGCCAGAAAAGAACTCTCAACATCTTAAGCAATGAAAAGGCTTGGCTTCTATCATTCTCTCCTGCTTCTTCCTCCATATCTGCTGCTTATTGAGTATCACTGAAAAATGGATATGAACTTAATTGACATATAAGATTCATTCAGGCTCAAACAGAGAGGCCAACTGCGTTGAAAGAAATCCATCTGAACACAGAAATCAACAAATGGGCAACATATCACCCTGCCAATTTAAAATTATATCTGAATGACATCTTTTCCGATTTTTTTTCTCCAGAGGGGAGTGGTGGAACTAAGAAAGGTGGTAAGAAGAAGGGCTCTTCTTTCCAGACGGTGTCTGCCCTTTTCAGGGTAAGGAGGAAATTGTTTTTGACACTCTCTTGTTACTTTGTGGATTTGTTTTTAACAGCACAAGTCATTTAGGAAAGGATTGACCTTAGCTAATGACTTCTGTTAATGAGTTTTGGAGAGAAGAACTTTAAATTACTCGGAAATTATTAGGTCATCTTTTATGCTAAGCCAAATACTAAAAAATATTTTATATGTTATAAAACATAATGCTCTGCTATTCATAATCTAATTGAGTTGTGGAAATAAGCAATGGTACATACTCAAAAAGACTAAGTCCTCAGTAGCTCTAATGAAAATCTGACAGCTAGTCTTTAAGGAAACTAATATGGTATCCTTGCTCTTAATCTAGTCAATTCTCAATTGTAACTGGTAGGTTCTCCTTACAGATAATCTTTATGCTCCAAAAGCTGACAGAGTTGAAAAGGGGAAGCTATATTTATGAGAATTAGTCCAAATGCAGTGCAGGCATGTTTCCTTATGGAGAACCAGAGAGTTTAGCAGAAGTAAGGGTGACCGTCCAGGATGGGCAGCCAATGGCTTTGTGAAGGTTTGTGGGTGGCCAGGGGCCAGGGCTGAGAGGATGATAGTGCTTGGATACTGAAAAGATTCAGCTCTCAAGACTGCTTTATATGTGTAACTCCTGCCAACTCGAATGGAACAAGTGGTAGTAAGGAGGAAACTGCCTCTCAGGAGAAGCTTACCAAGGTGCTACCTTAAGTGAAAATGGTCCACAAGAGTCATTCAACTCAGTCATGGACACTGATTTTATAGACATTGCCAAGCGTTCATAGCATGTCTAAAACTCAGATAACAGGGTTTCCTGATTTTACAGGAGAATCTGAACAAACTGATGACCAACCTCAGGAGTACCCATCCTCACTTTGTGCGGTGCATCATCCCCAATGAAACGAAGACCCCTGGTAAGACGTTCCAGAGATGAAGAACAAAGCATGACTGCCATACCTCCCTTTAACAAAACTCTGCAATGACATGAGCATTTATTTGTAGGGGCCATGGAGCACGAGCTGGTCCTGCACCAGCTGAGGTGTAACGGGGTGCTGGAGGGCATCCGTATCTGCAGGAAGGGCTTCCCCAGCAGAATCCTGTATGCAGACTTCAAACAGAGGTCAGCCTCTCCTAATTATGGGGTGTCCTGGAGTTCAGTATATATATACTTAGTGCAAGCAAAGCAATTTAGTAAAAAAAACATGCCTCTATTTGTTATCTTTAATTTGCCACCAAAAGTGTAAAAATTTATAAGCCTCAAAGCGCCTTTAAAATACAGATATACCACATGGTGGGCTTTTCACTGGATTTACCATGCTCCAAGCTTAGCTCACAGATGTCTACCATAATTTCAATAATTAGGGAACATCATTTCTGAGTGCTTAATATATTTGGGTTATTTCATTTAATCCTTCCAAAAACAGTAGAGATTAAGCACTATCAATAGCAAATGCATTTATTGGTCATCTACACATTCATGTGAACCAGATTACAGAATCCTTTCCTGAGAACAGGGTCTGATGAGGCAGAAAGGAAAGTTGCAACTGTGCAGAAAGGTAAAATGGAATAAAAAGAGCCAGCAGATCCTAGATTGGCCATCTATGTATACAATGTCCTTCTTGTGAGGAAAATAATTGTTTTAAAGCTCTGACTTTTTAAAATCAATCGTTTAGTGTTTGCTACTTTTAGTCTCATCAATAAACCAAGTTTTAGAAAACTGTATTTATTTTATCAGATACAAGGTATTAAATGCAAGTGCGATCCCCGAAGGACAATACATCGACAGCAAGAAGGCTTCTGAGAAGCTCCTTGCCTCCATTGACATTGACCACACCCAGTATAAATTTGGCCACACCAAGGTAATTGTCTCTAAGGCCCACCTGACACTTGCCTGTGCCTTTGGAGTTTATTTAAGGTTGATAATCTGCAACTCTGGCCATGCACAGGTCTTTTTCAAAGCTGGTCTTCTGGGGCTCCTAGAGGAGATGCGAGATGAAAAGCTGGCCCAGCTGATTACCCGAACCCAGGCCAGGTGCAGAGGGTTCTTGGCAAGAGTGGAGTACCAGAAGATGGTGGAGAGGAGGTATACAAACATATTGCTTATTTAGTCATACTTTCCTTCTTCAGAAACACATTTGAGGTGGCTTACAATTAAGACTCAGATATCATAAGTCCACTAGAGTAAGAGGGATGAATAAGAGTCTGATGCTGAACTGGAGATATACATATACCAAAGCACTTAAGGTAGCAATCACCATGGAATAAACTGAATGCACGGGTAAAAAAGAAAAAGTAAAAAAATTAAAAAGAGAGAGAAGCATAATAAAAAAGACAGAGAGAGATGTGTAAGTCTCATCTAATGAGAAAACATACCATTGAGCAAGCAGAGGCAAAATGTTGCCCCAGCATTTGGTTCTAATATGAATTTACTGGGTAGATAATTAAATAAGATGTTGAACTGCAGAGCACACGTTTATTTTCAACAGCAGTTTTACATAAAGTGCAGAAACAACTTCTTTGTCTGACCATTTATATTATCGAATTATTATGATTTAAAGTATTAAGGGCAAATAGGTGAAAGAACTTTTTCAATAAGTTAATACAATTTCACCAAGGTGTCTCACTTTTTAGTGATCTAATCTGATGCAGTGACAGCTCTAAGGCTACAGATCAGGTGTCTCAAACTGTAGGACACATATGAATGGGATCCACAGGGAGAATATTTTACACTGATACTTGTATATACATGCATACCTGTGTGTGTAAATACATAATTTACGTGAAACAGATTTTCTATCACCTGTAGTTCTGCTAATATTTTCTACTATATTCTATTTCATTAAAAATAAGTTTTGTCATAACCCTTTTATATATATATATATATATATATATATATATATATACACACACACACACACACACACACACACATATATATTTGGGCAATTGCCTATGTATGAAGGCAATTTTTAAAAAATAATTTATATTAAAACAAATGTGATGATATTAAAGAATAGAATGCAAAAATCATACATTAAAATATAAAATCAGAGATTTTTCAAAGAAACTGCGTTTTCTCTTTATCCTGTGTCTCACACCCGGCAGGGGTCTGGTTCCCCCTTCACTGCTCTCAGTGGTGGTCACATAGGAAAGTCTGCAAAGCACTGAAGCAGAGCAGTACTTTTCAAAGGGTGGTCCTTGGGCCTGTATCTTCAGCATCGCTTACAAACTTGTTAAAAATGCACATTTTTGGCCCCATCTCATACCTGCTGAATCTGAATCTCTAGGAAATAGCCCAGGAATCAGTATTTTAACACGACCTTAGCTGATTCTTATGCACACCCAAGTTTGAGAAGCACCAATGTAGAGAAATGAATGACTGATGAGTCCTTGACCACCATCCCCAAATACAATTTCTTTCGTTTGTGTTTTTGAAAGTGGTGAGGAACATGGTGGAGGGCAGAACCTCCAACTCTCATTGCCAAGATTTCATCTCATTCCATCATCCACACAGCATCTAATCTGCATTGGTTAAATTTCAGGGAGTCCATCTTCTGCATCCAGTACAACATCCGAGCCTTCATGAATGTCAAGCACTGGCCCTGGATGAAACTGTTCTTTAAGATCAAGCCCCTACTGAAGAGTGCAGAGACGGAGAAGGAAATGGCCACCATGAAGGAAGAGTTCCAGAAAGTTAAAGATGAACTTGCCAAGTCAGAGGCAAAAAGGAAGGAACTGGAAGAAAAGATGGTGTCATTATTGAAAGAAAAAAATGACCTGCAGCTCCAAGTTCAGGCTGTAAGTAGTGGTATCATCCTATGTACTGCTGCTAATCAGGATGCAAACGTAAAACTCTAGTCACTAGTAGCAGTGAGCTGGGTAGTCAGCATGAGAGACATGCACTGGCAGGAGAAGGTTAAAATGCTCTGATGGTGTTAATAAAATCCATATTCCTTCATCACCCAGTAAATGCCCCCAAACCAGAACCAAGGCAATGAGCTAGAACTGACCACTGTCTTCTATTCTGTACAGTTTCATCAAACTACAGCGTTAATGACTTCTTTTCCCTTTGAAGACAGTCTTTGAAAGGGATTTTACCATGAAACTAGCCCAAATACAAAAGGGGAGAACAGCATGGAGAAAGCGATTTGTTTTCTCTGAAACTTCCTTGAACTTCTAGATGTTTATGGATCTTAAATCACAGTGTGTACAGCTGACAAAGGACAGTATTCTACATCAGTTTTTACTGAATTATTGTTTGCTATTTATCTCTAAAACTGAGACTTCCTCTTTCCAATCCATCTCCATAGTCAATGCCGCATTATATAACGTTTGGGTTGCTGCATCAGCGCCTAACTTGCTCTACCTGCCCCCAATTCTCTCCCTCCATCCAGCCTGCTCATTGCTATGCCTGAACCAATCATTTTACAACTGCTTTCATCAACTCTGAAATGTAATTTATAAGACTGTCTTTCATTTGAAGTGAACTGAATTGGTTTGCTATAATTTACTCATCACAAAATCATATATTTTTTCCTGCTGATTAAGATTGGTCTCTTCTGTCAAGTTGGGGTGATGTAATAACTCCTTCCTTTAGATTACAGAAAGGAAAAGAGCTGTTTTTCTGTCCCCATTCCCTTCAAAGCTATCCTGAATTCTCTTCTCTTGTCCCTAGAGAATCACTTAGACACTGTCCTACATTACCATGCTCACTACCCGTCTATGTGCAGCACATTTTATTCTTTTATGTATCCAAAGACTGATATGGAGGCTCACTGATGAATGCATCTATCAATTTCTCTCTCATTTCCATCCACCCCCAACCCTCTTAAGTAGAAACATAGGTTGCTAGGAATTTGATTACTTAATGCCTCAATTAGAATTTAAAGCATCATAACCAGGATCACCCTCCAAGACTACAAAGGAAAATAATTTCCTAGTAGTGGCTACATCTGGAAACTTCTCCTGCTGGAATGCTTTCCCTTCTTTTGATCCTTCCCCCAATAAGTTCATTTCTACAGGACTAAGTCCTACCCATCTCTCAAAGCCCAACTCAAATGCCACTTCATTCATTAAATCATATCTGAAACAACTTCTCTGATCTTTTATGTCACTAATTGCTTTCTGAATTAATGGTAGCTTGTTGGGGTTAAGCTTTCTAACCTACTGTAGAATATACTCTTGTAAATGAACAGGACAATACCTGATACATTTTGTTTTTCCCAAAATATGGAGCATCTGGCAATCACACATGGCAGGTGGTTCATAAAAGTTTAATCCAAAAAACCAATGGGGGAGATTTATACTGTTATCACTGTATAATACTTCATTCTTACTTCTCAATTTTGATTTTGCTTCTAACTCAAGGAAGCTGAAGGCTTGGCTGATGCAGAGGAAAGATGTGACCAGCTGATCAAAACCAAAATCCAACTGGAGGCTAAAATCAAGGAGGTGACTGAGAGAGCTGAGGATGAAGAAGAGATCAATGCTGAGCTGACGGCCAAGAAGAGGAAACTGGAGGACGAATGTTCGGAACTGAAGAAAGACATAGATGACCTTGAGCTGACACTGGCCAAGGTTGAGAAGGAGAAACATGCCACAGAGAACAAGGTATGAAATATACAAGGAAAGTTTACGTTTTTATTATTACTAGGCAATCCAAGTAAAAAACTGAAGCCACCATGTAACATGTAATGCAAAGTGTTTTTACTTCCTAAGGTGAAAAATCTCACAGAAGAGATGGCAGGTCTGGATGAAACCATCGCCAAGCTGACCAAGGAGAAGAAGGCCCTCCAGGAGGCCCACCAGCAGACCCTGGATGACCTGCAGGCAGAAGAGGACAAAGTCAACACCCTGACCAAAGCTAAAACCAAGCTAGAGCAGCAAGTGGATGATGTAAGTCTAGGACTGTCAAGGAAATTTTCTTTGAAAGGAAGCTGAGCAATTCTTTTGACTCAGCATTATTTGTATTTAGCTTGAGGGGTCCTTGGAGCAAGAAAAGAAACTTCGCATGGACCTAGAGAGAGCCAAGAGGAAACTTGAAGGTGATCTCAAGTTGGCCCAAGAGTCCATAATGGACATTGAAAATGAAAAACAACAGCTTGATGAAAAGCTCAAAAAGTAAGTATGAGAGAATTGTTTATGGACTCGCTTCCAATGTTGACTATGGACTCAACTGTTATCCTTTACTACTTCTCAAAAAGGAAAGAGTTTGAAATGAGCAATTTGCAAAGCAAGATTGAAGATGAACAAGCACTTGGCATTCAACTGCAGAAGAAGATCAAAGAGTTGCAAGTAAGTTCATATTTCTATCAGTCTGGCTCAAAGAGCCATAGTTATGAGCATAAAGAAGCTAACATTGAGCTTCTCCCCACCGCCAGGCCCGCATTGAGGAGCTGGAGGAGGAGATCGAGGCCGAGCGCGCCTCCCGCGCCAAAGCAGAGAAGCAGCGCGCAGACCTCTCCCGGGAACTGGAGGAGATCAGCGAGCGGCTGGAAGAAGCCGGCGGGGCCACTTCCGCCCAGATCGAGATGAACAAGAAGCGCGAGGCCGAGTTCCAGAAGATGCGCCGGGACCTGGAGGAGGCCACGCTGCAGCACGAGGCCACGGCGGCCGCTCTTCGCAAGAAGCACGCGGACAGTGTGGCCGAGCTGGGGGAGCAGATCGACAACCTGCAGAGGGTCAAGCAGAAGCTGGAGAAGGAGAAGAGCGAGATGAAGATGGAGATTGATGACCTTGCTAGTAATGTGGAAACGATCTCTAAAGCCAAGGTACCGCAGAGTCTGAGACACTGTTATTAATAGCAATGACCCATTATGTGCACGTCACAGTTTGCATAGGGCCTTTTCACATAGGTCATTTGTTCTTTATGGTAAGCAAGAAAGATACCAGTACTTATATTATTTCCACTTAATCATAAGAAGAAACTAAAATTCAAAGAAGCTGAGCATATTAGCCCCACCACACTATTAACACATGACAATATCTGCAGCCAACCAGGCTGTCCATGTTCTGTAGCACTCCAGCTGGGGAACACAGGTCTCCAAAATTCCCAACTATCCAACATGCAGTTTCACTGTACATAAGTAGGCAGTGAAATATTTATAAATGTTTTTTGAAAATATGTCACTACATTTTTCACAAAGTCTTTAGTACATGATCTTTAATTTTTTATCACAGGTAGACCTCAGAGATATTGCAGGTTTGGTTCCAGACCACCACAATGAAGCAAATATCAAAATAAAGCAAGTCACTCAAATTCCCTGGTTTCCCAATGCATATAAAAATGATGTTTATACTATACTGTAGTGTATTAAGTGTGCAACAGCATTATGCCTAAAAAAAAAAATGCATCCCTTCATTTAAAAATGCTTTCTTGCTAAAAAAAAAAAAAATGCTAACCATCATCTGAACCATCAATGAGTCACAGTACCAACATCAAAGATCACAGATCACTAACACAAATATAATAATGAAGAAAAGCTTGAATATTGTGAGAAGTACCAAAATGTGACACAGAGACATGAACTGGGCAAATGCTATTGGATACAGGGTTGCCCAAACCCTAAATTTGTTAAAAAAAAAGTGATATCTGTGAAGAGCAATAATACAAGATATGCCTGGAATGATGAATGAAGCTTCACAATTAGCTTTTTAAAACTCCCAATGTGTGTCTTCACCTTAGGACAGCAATCATATTATAAAAGATAAAGAAAAAAATTCCTATATATTACATACAAGAGAATTTATTTTCTATGTCAAAATAAATCTTTTCCTATTTTAGAAGAAACGGTAGCTATAGGGAAATGTTATTAAAATGTCTGCACTTGCTTCTTCCACTTTTCCTCTCACAGGGAAACCTAGAGAAGATGTGCCGAACTCTGGAGGACCAACTAAGCGAGCTGAAATCCAAGGAGGAGGAGCAGCAGCGGCTGATCAATGACCTGACGGCCCAGAGGGGACGCTTGCAGACTGAATCTGGTAACTCTCTCCTCCTCCATGAGGCCTAAAAGTGGAGATGATGTGGTCTAAAACAACTGATATGTGAGAGCCTAATAAAAGCAGCTGAGAACATGTGATTCACCGCACAGCTCAGACTCTCCCCCATGTGCAAGGTTACTTAGGGACGACGCTGAGGTGAAGACTTCCATAGGACTGGGTCAAGCTCTGCTCCACAAAGGCCCTGAGGATTTGGCTGCATGGAGGGGATGCTTGAGGTCAAGGGTCTTTCCATCATGGGTCCAGGGCTGCTGTTTTAGATCGTGCTTCTTTTTAGCTAAACCAGAATGAACCAAATTCATGCATAGGGCAATGGATAACCCAGTCTCTCAAAAGTCTTATGAAACAGGGCCAATGTGGAATTAAAAAGTTTAACTCCCTTCTTTGACAGTTATTAACAGGTTTTGCACAATAATGTAACCCTGAAAGAATCAGTTATGGAGAGGACAAAGAGAAGTTAAGCTGTATTTATTCATTTAGGTTATTTTCACCATAAAAATCAGAAATTTGACATTAAGCATGACGATGTCAATAGAGAATCCAACCACCCGAGCACTCAACTGAAAAGGGGGTATTGAGATTTTCAACTTATTTCTCATATGAGCTTGCAAAACCTTTTCTTCACTTTAACAAGTGGTGCCATATCATTTGCCTCTCAGGTGAATTTTCACGTCAGCTAGATGAGAAAGAAGCTCTGGTGTCTCAGTTATCAAGGGGCAAACAAGCATTTACTCAACAGATTGAGGAATTAAAGAGGCAACTTGAAGAAGAGATAAAGGTAACTAGATAGGACTCATTTCCCCCTCACCTGACCCCAATTGGAGTCCATTATACCAACTTTTAAAGGGTTTTGAAACTTAAGAATTAAACACTAAGTATTCAGTAAAATGAACATATAACTCTCTTCTCAGGCCAAGAACGCCCTGGCCCACGCCCTGCAGTCAGCCCGCCACGACTGTGACCTGCTGCGGGAACAGTACGAGGAGGAGCAGGAATCCAAGGCTGAGCTGCAGAGGGCGCTGTCCAAGGCCAACAGCGAGGTGGCCCAGTGGAGGACCAAGTATGAGACCGACGCCATCCAGCGCACGGAGGAGCTGGAGGAGGCCAAGTATGTGTGCAGATGTGAGAGAATGTGCAGAGAATGTTGAACATTGAATCACAGAAACACAACCTTTGAAGATTCAGTGAATTAGCTCACAAACATTAATTAGCTCCTATCTGCCAGGCATTATCAGCCCCTGAGAACAGGACATGAATAAAGCAAACACCATCACTGACCTCTAAGCCTAAAATCTAGTTAAAAAACAAAGAATAACAAGCACTCACACAGATAATCAGCCTTATTGCTGGCTGTCAAGCACACCAAGCTCATTGATGCTTCAGGAATTTGTTAGCCCCTCTTGTGTCTGGAACAGTCTCCCCCTGCCAGATCTCCCTCTGGCTCTCTCTGACTTCTTTTAGATCTTGACTCAAACATTACCTCCTTGGAAAAGACTTCCCTGAATATCTAAGAATAGCTGCCCACCCCTTACTCCATTTTATCTTCCTTCACTGCACTTTACATCTGCAATAGGTTGTTATGCATTTTCTGACTTGTTTATTGTCTATCTCTCTCACTTGTTTGGAAGCTTCACAAGGCAGGGACCTTTTCTGTCCTATTCGCTGCTGTGTACTCAGCATCTGGTTCATAAAAGGAGCTCATCAATATTTTTTTGAATGGATGGAGATTTTTAATATGAAGTTCCCCACACTTTTCAGCATGGTAACAGTTCATAATTCTCAGTTTGGTTTCCTTCTCTACAACCACGTGTAATCTTCAAGGAAGAAACTGGCCCAGCGTCTGCAGGCTGCTGAGGAACATGTGGAAGCTGTGAACGCCAAATGCGCCTCCCTTGAGAAGACCAAGCAGAGGCTCCAGAATGAGGTTGAGGACCTCATGCTCGACGTGGAGAGGACCAACGCTGCCTGCGCAGCCCTGGACAAAAAGCAAAGGAACTTCGACAAGGTAACTTCTGCAGCAGCCTCTGGCCTCCACCGCTGTCCTCCATCCTTTCCAGCCAGGTAAGCTCTTTTGGTGTGTGTTTCAGATCCTGGCAGAATGGAAACAGAAGTATGAGGAAACCCACGCCGAGCTTGAGGCGGCTCAGAAGGAGGCCCGCTCTCTGGGCACCGAGCTGTTCAAGATGAAGAATGCCTACGAGGAGTCCTTGGATCAGCTAGAAACTTTGAAACGAGAGAACAAAAACTTGCAGCGTGAGTCCCTTTCACTTTGAATAGTTTTCATGCCTTGGAGGAACCTTTCTCTTGTGTTTTCTGTCTGATCAAGTCTCTTCCCGTCTTTCACCCAGAGGAGATCTCTGACCTCACGGAGCAGATCGCAGAAGGAGGGAAACGTATGCATGAACTGGAGAAAATAAAGAAGCAAGTGGAACAAGAGAAGTCTGAAATTCAGGCTGCTTTAGAGGAGGCAGAGGTATGAGTCAAAAATATACACTGTAAACAAATTCAGAAAAGAATTAGAACTAGCTGCATACACCGAACAGACGAATAAATGGCACAAAATTAGCGCAAGGAAAAGTGTGCAGAAAAGCTGCCAGACATGTCCATTCCCTGCTAACATCATCCCTTGCTGTTGTTAAGGCATCTCTTGAACATGAAGAGGGAAAGATCCTGCGCATCCAGCTGGAGCTGAACCAGGTCAAGTCTGAAATTGACAGGAAAATTGCTGAAAAGGATGAGGAAATTGACCAGCTGAAGAGGAACCACATTAGAGTCGTGGAGTCCATGCAGACCATGCTGGATGCTGAGATCAGGAGCAGGAATGACGCCATCAGGCTCAAGAAGAAGATGGAAGGAGACCTCAATGAAATGGAGATCCAGCTGAACCACGCCAACCGCATGGCTGCTGAGGCCCTGAAGAACTACAGGAACACCCAAGCCATCCTCAAGGTAAATGGGTTCAGGAGATGGTCCCAGTGCAGGTGGGTGACTGCAGCCCTGAGAACAAGGTGTCTCAATGACCATTCATTCCACAGGATACCCAGATCCACCTGGATGATGCTCTGCGGGGCCAGGAGGACCTGAAGGAGCAGCTGGCCATGGTGGAGCGCAGAGCCAACCTGCTGCAGGCTGAGATCGAGGAGCTGAGGGCCACCCTGGAGCAGACGGAGAGGAGTAGGAAGATGGCGGAGCAGGAGCTCCTGGATGCCAGTGAGCGCGTCCAGCTCCTGCACACCCAGGTGAGATTCAGCACAAAGAGTTCACCTTCAGTAAATGCCTATGTCTCAGAAAAGATAAACTTGAAATTTTATATAACAGTCAGGTTTTATACTTCTACCGAATTTTCACTGCATTATTGAGAAATCTTTCACTATTTCATCTTGCACATATTATTAGTGATTAACTTCTTAAAATATTCTAAGACTTGCCATATTCTTTTGTATTAGTATCTTTACTGACCCTGGCTATCAATGTTGACATTTTTATTGTGGAAAAAGAAATACTTGAACATGTTATAATTTTATCCTTGTGAGTGGTCTCACTAGTAAATGGCAGTTATAAAATTATAGAGCTATTTAGTCTAGTTATAAAAAATATACTTGAAGATGCTAAATATTCTATAACATTTCTATTTTAATTAATTGTACTACATAACAGAATAATATTCAAGGGCACTTGACTTCCAAATTTTTATCTGAAATTTTTTTCAAACAGTGGCTACCACTAAGTACTTTGGTAAGATGATTAAAAGAGCATATAACTTACTTTCAAACAGAACACCAGCCTGATCAACACCAAGAAGAAGCTAGAGACAGACATCACTCAAATCCAGGGAGAGATGGAAGACATTCTCCAGGAAGCTCGAAATGCAGAAGAGAAGGCCAAGAAGGCCATCACTGATGTGAGCAGAGGGCCACACCGGGTGGTCAAGCTAGAATCTTGATGGGCTGTCTCACCTTTCTCAGCTGGTTTTGTTTTACTGCTAATTAGGCAGCCATGATGGCTGAGGAGCTGAAGAAGGAGCAGGACACCAGTGCCCACCTGGAGCGGATGAAGAAGAACATGGAGCAGACGGTGAAGGACCTGCAGCACCGCTTAGATGAGGCTGAGCAGCTGGCCCTGAAGGGTGGGAAGAAGCAGATCCAGAAGCTGGAGGCCAGGGTGGGTCTCCCAGTATCTACCTATTTCCATTTGTTCCCAATGCCTTAGTGGATCAAAGTTCTTAAGCACCTACTCCTTTGCAGGTGCGTGAGCTGGAAGGAGAGGTCGAGAGTGAGCAGAAGCGCAATGTGGAAGCCGTCAAGGGCCTGCGCAAACATGAGAGGCGAGTAAAGGAGCTCACCTACCAGGTACAACAACAGTTTCTATCAGCTCAGCACTCCTTGCATATATGGGAAACGCTCCCAGGTAATGATACAACAGTTGTGTGCTTTTGAACTATGACCCTGTGGCTTTTATCATCTTTCAGACGGAAGAAGATCGGAAAAATATTCTCAGACTTCAGGACTTGGTAGATAAACTTCAGGCGAAAGTGAAATCTTACAAGAGACAAGCTGAGGAGGCTGTAAGTATTCTTAAGACAAAGAGAAGAAAGTCCTCTGTTAAGAAAAACTCATAAATAATTAGATTTACTATTTACTTGTAGTAAATAAGCTGTCTGCATAATAGAAGACTGAGTACTTCTTAAAAATATTTGCTCATTTTTTTAATTTTTAAAGTTAACTTTCTATCCACAAAGAAACCTCAAAAAATCTCAAAGCAGAAATAATACAGGCTACATTCTCTAGCCCTAGTGTGATAAAGTTGTAAAGTGATGAGAAAATATAAACAAAAATTTCCAAGCATTTAAATGTTAAAAAACTGACTTTCCTAAGAAATTTTTGGATGAACTTGAAATAAAAACACAATTACTGAATAATTTTTAACTGTAAATAAAATTTCAAGGAAGATGAGACTTTTATAAACCTATAATGTAGTTTGAGCTGTCCTTCAAGGACAATTCATTTCTTTGTAAGCTTTCATTATGAATCAAAAATAAAAATAAATGAAGAAACTGACAGTCCAATAAAGAAGTTAAAAATAATAGTAAAATAATGAAGAGGTACTGTTAAAGGTAATATAGAAATGAATGAATTAGTATATCCTATTTTCAAAAGCTAATCTCAGTAGTATCTTGGGAATTAATAAAATATAAATATACTTATATAATCAAAGAAAAAGTGAGTGAAAGTAAAAACTCACAACATTACAAATGAGAAAGGGGACAAACCATATAAGGAAGATTATTTTTAAATGTAAAATACATATCTATCAAGGTGATTGAAATCTTAAATAAGAGAATATAAATTATTAAATTGGCTGAATAAGTTATTTCAGAATTACTTCTGAAAATGAACTCAGTCCAGATAGGTCTTTCAAAATTTGAAGGAACAGATAATCCCTGAGCTATGTAAGCTACTTCAGAGCATGGGAAAAGATGAAAAGCTTTCCAAATCATTTTAAGAAGCTCGCATAACACTCATACCAAAACCTGTCCAAAAGAGAACAGGGGTGGGGAAAGACACTAAAGGCAGTTTTATTCATAAGTATAGTTGTAGTGAAGATAAATTACTAAGTCACTGAAACCCATACTTTATTAAGGAAATTGTCCATCAGTGATTAAATAGATTTAATTCCTACAAAGTAAGGATTACTTAATATTAAGGAGTCTGTCAACAGAATCATTACATATGAAGTAGTAGGGAAAAAGTGATTGTTTTGAAATGTGCCAAAATAATATATGATAAAATCCAACATTTATTTCTACTTAAAGAAGCTGTTAAGAAATGCATCCTTAGTGATGAAGAATATCTAACTCAAGCGAACAGTCATCATCTTCCAGCAAGCATTAACAAGCATGATTTTATCCCTGCCTTCCTTCCTGCTCTTATATTATTTCTTGCTTTACTTGTGGTACATATTTGTTACCATGTTTTGGTTACTCGTGGTACATATTTGTTATCCTGTTTTGGTTGCAAAAATAGAGCTGCAATTCTTTATGAAACATAAAGCCCCAGATAAATCTTAAAGTTAATTTCAATGATAAGCAAAATCCAGGAGGTGGTAGGATAATAATGTCTCCTGTTGAGTATTCTAACTTCTTTGTAGATGCCAAGTCCTTTCTTTCCTTAGGCCTACAGAATCTACGAAGATGCTCAGTATGCATTCCTTACAATTCCATTTTTATTCTCAGGAGGAACAATCCAATACAAATCTATCTAAATTCCGCAAGCTCCAGCACGAGCTGGAGGAAGCCGAGGAAAGGGCTGACATTGCTGAGTCCCAGGTCAACAAGCTGCGGGTGAAGAGCCGGGAGGTTCACACAAAAATCATCAGTGAAGAGTGATCATGTCCTGATGCTATAGAATGACTGAAGAGAGGCACAAAATGTGAAGTCTTTGGTCATTTCTCTCTGTAATTATCATTTATCCTACCCTACTGCAAAGGAAATAAAGAGCACAGGGCACTGTATAAGCAACACCCTTAGACTGGTCTTTTCCTTTCTTTCTCTACTGAAGCAAAGTCAAAACTGAAATAATCATAGGCTATAAACAATCCCATTTGATCTGCCACTAAGAAGTAATTATGCACTTGCTTTTATTTTAGGTCTACAGTCATACTTTGGGGCTTCCCTCGTGGCTCAGCAGTAAAGAATCTGCCTGCCATGCAGGAGATGTGGGTCGATCCCTGAGTTGGGAAGATCCCCTGGAGAAGGAAATGGCAACCCACTCCAGTATTCATGCCTGGAGGATCCCATGGACAGAGGAGCCTGGCAAGCTACACAGTTCATGGGGTCGCAAAGAGTCAGACATGACTGAAGCAACTTAGGGGGACTAGTCATACTTTAAGACCATAAGGTTGTCACTAATCAGGGAAGCCTGTTCTGATGAACAGAAATATGGAAATTACTTTTATTTCTTCTTAATCTTTCCCTGATAACTGGGGTCTAGTAGGAACTCAGAAACCTCCTACTTCCCCTAACGTGAATCTATTTTCCAGGTTTATGCAAGGAATGGCCCTAGTTATATTCTCACACAGGGGTGCCTCCTGAAGTATATCATGAATTCTCCTTGCAAATTCTCCTTGAATTCAGAGCTAATATGAATTCCAAGTATGGGTATTATTAGCACAGAAAGATTTTCATCATTAATACCAGTGCATAATATATTCATAGTATATGTGCTGGGTAATAGGTAACCACATGAAACTGAGATGTGACTTCTCTCTATGAAAGCCATAAAGTCTGGAGACAAAATATTATTCTATATATTATGTAATATCAATAGGCTGTTTATTAGCCTATGTTTCCAGACTTTATGGCCCCCTATAATTATGTAAAGAGTCAAAATAAATTATTACAAGTATCAATACAATGATCCCAAATAAATTATTCAAATGTATATTAAACCCACAGAATGATAAGAGTTTGGTGCAAAAGCTAGATATAGTAGCAACCTGAACTATTCAGAGGAGTTTCCCAAGAGAATCAAGATTTTTTTTTAAGCTGGATTTAATTGCAGTGCATACCCAAAAATATAACCTCTTGGACAGCATAAAATAAAGGAAAGACTAAATGATGATTTCCCATCTGAATAGAAAGCGTATCAGTCTAAATGGCCCTGCGAGAGAACTGACTTAATCATATGTGTGGACGTAGTTGCCCAGGTAATTTGGATTCAGACTGTCACACTGGTTCAGGAAGGGTATGGAATCACTTCTCGCTGCCCTGGCCGCTTTCACTGTGTTCCCACACCACCTGTAAATACTTGTGTGCCTCAGAACTTGGCAGTAATGACCAAAACCAATGTCTATTTTCTACTTATTGGAAACTCTATCCAGAGGAGTCCAAAGGCTGTCTTAAAAGTCCCATAGAACTCTAGTGAGAGCATTATTAAAATGTTCTCTCTTCCTGAAAATGCAACATTGTCCTGATAAAGTGTGTAAAAAAGCCAAATGATGCACCTGTGGTTACAAAGCAGGTGAAGGGTAGGCTAGGGAAGCCCCTCTCAGACTCATGTCTCCAAGGACCCTTTCTGAAGGCTTTAACCTACTCAGTTACCAGCAAGCACACTGGACTGCCAATCAGGTGCCCCATGTCTACACTGCTGTGTCATTTGTCAACTCTCTTCTGTTCTTGGAATCTCCAATACATTATTAGCGAAGTAAGGAATAGGGGTTAGATAGTCCATACAGCAATCAAATCATGTGACTGTTACAAACAGTATCTCCAGATATCTGCTTTCATAAGGCAGCCTCTTTGTGGTGAATCAACTGAAATATCAGTACAATAATACAGGAATGGTTGCCAAACAGGGTATATTAAGCAAATTTTGTCTCAGTCCCAGACAAACAATGCTGACATAAAGAGATGCAAGACCACAGAGACGATAAGCCAAATTTTTCAAAATTAAAAATCAAAATAGAAAATAATGTACTGGCATTGTTTGTAAGCAAAATGTGAAATATATACCAGAGATAACTGATAGAGAAGTCACAGATGTTACATATTTAGACAGAGAAATGCCCCGTTTTCTAATGTTTTCTATGGTAAGTTTCATAGAAGAAAACAGATGTCACAAGCAACTTGCATTTAAAAAATAAAAGTGAAGGAAAATGATTTTGCCAGCTTGGCAAAAATGATTTGACAATGAATCAGAAGTGACTAACCAAAGGAAACAAGAGAAGATGTCTATCTTTGGCTGCTCTTCATGAAGAAAGTTTTAAAATTAAATTTCCAGGCATCCTTGAAAAAAAATACAATAAATTGGGAGAAAAAAACCATGGCTTCTTGGGAGAAACTATCTTTTTCTGATGCTCTGGTCAAGAGCAGAAACTTTCCTCCCTAGTATAATATCTGCAATTGTGCAGGCAGTTGAAAAGACTCCCATAGGCGACTCAGTGAAATACAATAGCAGCAGGCTACAAAGTCCAGGGAACCCAGCTCATAGCTGTCTCTGAAACAACACCTTACATTATTCCAAAGGCAGCCACTTTCAGGTTGCCAACATCTCAACTTATTTATAGGAGATTGATTTATACACTTAACCCAATGTGAGAGGAAATATTTCTAATTATATCCAAACATCTTTAATATGAAGGGAATTATGCTTGGAGACCTTCATTGCCAAAAACACGTTTTGCCAAATATGATTTAAGAAAGAGGAGGAGGCGACGTGTTTTCCATATTTGACCCTATAAAAGTACCCTGGGGATGAGTATGACTTGTCTTTCCTCATAAAGCTTCAAGGTAAGTGTGTGTGAGGACAGGGCTCTGTCTGAAGGGCCAGCAGGGATGCCTGGCTGCCCGCATGCATGCCACACATCCTGGCTCCTGCTGCCCCTGGGAGCCCTTCCAGCGAAGCACCAACTTACTCCGCAGCAATTTTAATTAGATGTTTTGGTGTTCCCAGTCACTTCCTGCTTCTCAATTCAGAATCATTCTTGCTACTATTGGGAACTGTTCGCATTTAATCACAGGACATTTGCTCTTTTTCTTAACAGTTCTGACCCACTTCAAGGTTGCATCTCCAAGGTAAGGCACTGGCTTGTTTTTCTCATTCCTTGCAAGGTGTAGGAAACCTTCTGCAGTGGTTTGGAGAATGGTTGAGGGGAAGGGCTACAAAATAAAAGCATTTCAATTTCATGGCTGTTCATGTTTCTCTGAAAAACTCAGAGGGAGACTTTAGAAACTGGTTCTCATTAATCAGTATCTTTTGCAATAAATAAAATGCTTCAGGAGTTTTTAGATACATTGTTTTTTCTATTTCCAGCATTGCAGATTATCTTTTAAATAATTCAATTACAATATGCAACACAGCATTTCACACCATTATTGCTCGTTTACAGAGAAAATGTAAATGTCCTATATTACAACTTTTACCACTGTATATAATATAAAAACCCTTGAGATGCGGTGTTACTGGACTAGTAAAATGAAGTGAATCTTTGACTTGGAAAAGTGGTTGAAATCTGCATGCTGCTTCACACTCTTTAAAATGAACATTTAAAAAAATATATGATACGAAAAATGATTGTGAGCATTTTTAGTAGGACAAAAGATTTTTAAAAAATATTTTTTACTGTGGACCATTTTTAAAGTCTTACTGAATTTGTTACAATATTGCTTCAGTTTCATGCTTTGGGTTTTTGGCCCCGAGGCATTTGGCATCTTAGTTCCCCAACCAGGTATCGAACCTGCATCCCCTGCACTGGACAGTGAAGTCCCAACCACTGCACTGCCAGGAAAGTCTAGACAAAGGATTTTAATTGTGCTATCCAAACCACTGTACTTGAATAGAAAAATATTGAGAAGACTACTCAAGTGCTTTGAGTTTTTCTCAATAAAATATCTTTTTAAAAATTATAAAATAGGTTATATATGATTCTTATTGACAGGATTAATAAATGTTAAAGTGACAAGAGACAGATTTTGAAAAGAAAAAGTTTCCTGAAATTTTTATGAGAATACTAGTAATAAAGCAAGAAAACTTAAGTAATAACTAATGCCTTTGAGAAATACTAAAGACAGGTGAAGAAGCTGAGTTTCTCAAAATTATGGCACAGGAACAAGAGTAGTGGATATAAAAACAGGATATTTTTAACTGAACAATGCAAAACAAAGCTCCTCACATTTATGCTTTCCATTATTATTAGGTGGTCCTAGTAAATTCCAAATCTATAATGAAAAAGTTTTCACCATGCACTAAATAGTTCCTATAACTTTAGCAACATAGTTGTATTGATCTTTTAATTTATAAAGCCAACTCTGATCCCTACCCACACCCAGCATGTGTTCTAAGAGGTGTGAAGGATGCTGTAGAAGGAACATACTCCCAGCCTGCAAAGTCCCTGTAATCTGATTGGAAGACAGGTGAAAGAACTTGAGAAATCCCTGCTGTCATTTTAGGATTGTGTTCTGTATAAGCTGATGATAGGCGCCTTTCTTTTATGGAAAAGAAACAGAGAAAGGAGTTACAATATCGTGTAGAAGATGAGCCAGAACCAACAGTCTCTTGCCAAATAAGTATCTGTCAGCAATGGTACAGAACAGAGACTGACATTTCACCTCCAGCCAAGCCAGGGAGGTAGTCATACCCAACAAGAGGCTAGTGTTCAACTTGTCAAGGAATAAGGTTGGGTTTTTGTTGTGTTTTTTTTAAAACATGAATCTAATGGTCCAGTTTCTGAATTTCTGTAATGTTTTCTTCCTCTGCCAGGCAGGGTCTTTGACTGGGCTGCCATCAATAAACTGCAGCCATGAGTTCAGACCAGGAAATGGCTATTTTTGGGGAGGCTGCTCCTTACCTCCGAAAGTCTGAAAAGGAGCGCATTGAGGCCCAGAATAAGCCTTTTGATGCCAAGACCTCAGTCTTTGTGGCGGACCCTAAGGAGTCCTTTGTGAAAGCAGTCGTGCAGAGCAGAGAAGGGGGGAAGGTGACAGCCAAGACCGAAGCTGGAGCGGTGAGTAGAGCATCTGGAGGGGATGAGATGGGGCTCCACTGCCAGTTAGGGGAGCTGACACTTATTTATTGACCTGGCTTCTCTTGTTTGACTTGACAGACAGTGACTGTGAAAGAAGACCAAGTCTTCCCCATGAACCCTCCCAAGTTTGATAAGATCGAGGACATGGCCATGATGACCCACCTGCACGAGCCCGCTGTGCTGTACAACCTCAAAGAGCGTTATGCAGCCTGGATGATCTACGTGAGTTTGTTCTCATGCCCCTGTTCATGCAGGCGGTTAACATTCTGAAAACCAGTATTAGTGTCCTCATGAAACAATTATATTCCTTTTTTTTATGGTGCAGACTTACTCAGGCCTCTTCTGTGTCACCGTCAACCCCTACAAGTGGCTGCCCGTGTACAATGCAGAGGTGGTGACGGCCTACCGAGGCAAAAAGCGCCAGGAGGCCCCGCCCCACATCTTCTCCATCTCTGACAACGCCTATCAGTTCATGCTGACTGGTACGAGCCTTGGCTATTTTTCATACAAATTATTTCACCATCTATAATCACAAAACGGTGAAGCTAAAACATACAAAGACCCTTAGAAATAACCAAATCCAAATCCAAGCCACTTAGTTGCACACCAAAAGTGAGGAAAGAACAGACACGCATACACTGTCAAGTGGGGAAAAAACCTCGGTTCTCCTGATTCCACCTCCACGACTTTACCAGACCATGCTGCTGCTCCAACCCAATTAAGTTTAATTTGTTTACAGTCTCCTTGCTGAGAAATGCATGGTTCATTTTATATATTCAAGTAATAAAAAAGGTTAAGTTAGAGCTGAATAGTATTGTCTGAACAGAAATGAAAAATATATGTTCAATCAGTTTAGTACCCAAGTTTCTTGTTGATTTTGAATTAGACGGTTTAAGAAGTGTTGTTATGTCTTTAAAGTTATCAGAACCCAATTCAGAGATAGCAGCCTCTCTCTGAATGAAATGGTATTGGGGGACTACAGCATTCAAATGGAAGTTGCTACTGGCCCCTCTCCAAAGGACTTTATTCTGATTAAGGCATCCTCTCTGATCTGTCTTTGACCCAGTGGCCTACTCTGGGAAGCCTGATCAGAGTTAGGGTTGCAGTCTGGGATCTTGCGACAGACAGATGTGTGTTTGTGTGTCTGTGTGAGATTGATCCATTTAGAAACTAAATCTCAATCTTGGCCTAATTAACACTGTTTGGAACTATGAAATACAGTCTGAATCCTTAGTGTACTGTGCATTTCTCAGTTATATGCATTTGTCCATGAAGAGCAGGCCACTGGAGCCTAGAGATAACAACTGTGCCTCTGGAAAGAATTGCTCTTTCCTTTAAACCAGAAGGACACACTTTCTGTGGAGTTCAAGGAGTTTAAAATGTGACAACATTTTAACGTTTCTCTTCCCCAACTTGAGAGATATAACAACATCACATGTACCTTTATAATAATATGCTGAAAGATTCTCCTGAATATGACATTTATACTCAATGCCCTCAATGTTTCCCTGTAGGAAGTTCTGTGTAAGTAACTGGTAGATAAGCTGATTGTCCACTG
The DNA here is from genome assembly GCF_019320065.1 of Cervus canadensis. NCBI lineage: Eukaryota > Metazoa > Chordata > Mammalia > Artiodactyla > Cervidae > Cervus > Cervus canadensis. Next base: position 31,103,863 of record NC_057386.1, read on the forward strand.
TTTTTCTTCTAGATCGAGAGAATCAGTCTATCTTGATCACGTATGTATTATTATTCTGACACTCCAATTTTACTTTCACTGGGAAAATTACTAATCAAAGGAATAATTAGTTCATGCCCCCATACTAAAGCAATGGCAAATCAGCCAGGAACTAAATATTGTTATTACTTATTATAGGGTTCGGATTGCATCTGAATGTAAAATAGCAATGTCCCAATTTACATCATTTGCTAGACCAACCTTAAAAGTCCCAGAGCTTTCCAGGGATTAGATGTAGAACGCTATGTCCGCACATGGCCAGAACCCAGTACTGGACAGCAAGCATATACACCTTCTAAAGGTTGGACACTTTGTGAATATTACCAGTGGTTCATTTCAAGGAATGTCTATTCCTTCAAAGACCTAACTTGGGAGTTTCTTTAGTCTAAGGAAGCAAAAGAACGCATGCATTGCTTCAGAGAGTTTTTACTAATCATTTCATTTTCTATATAATGGTTGAGTAGCTGCTTCTTGGACTCCTCAAGCCCTCCTCAGCACATAGAAGAGAGTCTGACACATTTTAAGTGCTCAAGAAACAAGTGCTGCATGATTAATGATTGAATGTCTCAGCTTTTCATCAATGTAAAGCAACAGAAATAATACGAGATAAACACGGGCTGAAGAGAAAAACCTAGGGGGCTCTGACAAAGACATATAAAGACAGGCACATTGGATAGTTAAGGGTGATGAGGGAAGCAGTTCCACTTGTCATAGAGCTTAAATTCTCACATATATTTGATAACTGTTTGACAGCGGAGAATCCGGGGCTGGGAAGACTGTGAACACGAAACGTGTCATCCAGTACTTTGCAACAATTGCAGTCACTGGGGAGAAGAAGAAGGAGGAACCAACTTCAGGCAAAATGCAGGTGGGTCAGGTTGCCAGGTCAGCGTGTGGGCTGTCAGGTGAGAAACTGCCAAGCCCCAGATGTGAGCACTGCTTTTGCCTTGGCAGGGGACTCTGGAGGATCAGATCATCAGTGCCAACCCCCTGCTGGAGGCCTTTGGCAACGCCAAGACCGTGAGGAATGACAACTCCTCTCGCTTTGTAAGTCTCTGGTCACAGAAGGGTGTTCTTTTAGATGCCAGAGAGGGCTGTCTGTGTTATTATTTCAATCTCTTTTACTGTGTGCTTCCAGTTTTATATATAACATCGTCTTTTTCACTTGCAAGGGTAAATTCATCAGGATCCACTTCGGTACCACAGGGAAACTGGCTTCTGCTGATATTGAAACATGTGAGTAACAGGACCTCCTAAGCAGAATCCAGAGTGACAGTGATGGATTGGAGGGACATCTTACAACTCCTGCTGGGCCTGGAGCCTGTGCAACACCACTCACTGCCAAACACGCCCCTGGGAAATGCCAGTCTAACTAGAGCGAATGGTGTGTTTCACCCACTTCAGTCAGGGGCTGCAGAAACTACCAGGAGTTGCTGGGCTTGTCAGAAGGATTCCAGCCTCACAAGACATTTCAAATTTTTCTAAGAAAGGACTAAGATTAGGGGTGCATTAGTTGGGTTTAGTGTATGAGATTTCTTCCTTAGTGTGAACTTGATAAATGTTGCTCTTAGTAATAACCCCCCTGTTATAAAGTGAGCAGAGACCCTGAGGAGGAACAGGTTATCAAGAATCAATTATACCCAAAATGTCAAGGATCCTCTGCATGAGAGGTGAATATGTCTTGAGCCAGAGAACATGAGTTTCCTTCAAGAGGGGTAAGAGTAACCACAGTGGTAAAGACAAAATTATGTGGTACCTCATGGGACCATTCAGCTGAAATCACAAGGGGCCAATGAAATTTTTAGTTACTGACCCCAAGAACCAAAGTCACTTCAAGAACTTTATCAGTTTTCCCTCTAATCCCATGTCCACTTGCCATTGCAGATCTTCTGGAGAAGTCTAGAGTCACTTTCCAGCTGAAGGCAGAAAGAAGCTACCATATTTTTTATCAGATCATGTCTAACAAGAAGCCAGAGCTAATTGGTATGCAAGAACTTAAATGTATTAAGTTAAAAGCTAACATCTTTACTAGTCCCTTCTAATGCAAAACATACACCCTGAATTCTATGTACCCAGAAATGCTCCTCATCACCACCAACCCATATGATTACGCCTTTGTGAGTCAAGGGGAGATCTCAGTCCCTAGCATTGATGACCAAGAAGAGCTGATAGCCACAGATGTAAGTTTCACATGCAGTTTTTAAAATGAGTTGTTATATATGGGAATGACAGTGACAACCCTGCTGTAGGTGTGATTCAGGACACAGTATAAAGTCTCCTGAATAAGTTCGTGTCTTATGTCCTAATTCTGTCCTCTCATCTCTCCTGGCAGAGTGCCATTGAAATCCTGGGCTTCACTTCTGATGAAAGAGTGTCCATCTACAAGCTCACGGGGGCAGTAATGCATTATGGGAACCTGAAATTCAAGCAAAAGCAGCGTGAGGAGCAAGCAGAGCCAGATGGCACTGAAGGTACCAAATGAACCGCCAACTGGGTTAAGCGAGAGAAAATAGGCAACTCCAAACTCATGTCTCCTTTACACCTGAGCATCTGATGGACACACAAACCAAACCCCACATAGCAGTGATTCCCTCCTTACTCTGCCCCTAGGTGTTGTGGGGCCACAGTAGGCCATGCTGGATGTCTGAATTGTGTCTTTGCAGTTGCTGACAAGGCCGCCTACCTCCAGGGTCTGAACTCTGCTGACCTGCTCAAAGCCCTCTGCTACCCCAGAGTCAAGGTCGGCAATGAGTTTGTCACCAAAGGCCAGACTGTGCAGCAGGTAAGGGCACAACCTCTGTGAGTCACATCCTTCCCAGGCCTTCACATCATGCCTTTATTAATGGCCATGATCATTACTTTGTCCATGAAGGTATATAATGCAGTGGGTGCTCTGGCCAAAGCCGTCTATGATAAGATGTTCCTGTGGATGGTCATCCGCATCAACCAGCAGTTGGACACCAAGCAGCCCAGGCAGTACTTCATCGGGGTCTTGGACATTGCTGGCTTTGAGATCTTTGATGTGAGTAAGCAGAAACTTTGCTGGAGGAAAACTTACAAATCTTGCTGCCACAGTAAATGTTTTTTAAAAAAATCCATGAAAATAGCTACACTACAAACTGAACTGACACTTGAAAGGAGATCAAAAGTGCATGAAAGGACATCAGCTTTGGGATAAGATACATGTGGGCTCAAACTGCGCCTCTGTGAACTTAGATAATGAAAATGGTATTGACCCCAAACAGGGTAAATTCACCTAGGACCTGTACAGAAAGCTCCAGATAACACACTTACTTCTGTAAATCTTTTGCCATTACAAGATTTCTGGATTTAAAGACCTAAGCACTGTCCCCCAGCACATAGTTTATCATTTAGTAAATGATAAAGAAGGTGATGAGGGTGACAATGTCAGAAAAGATGGCCACGGGGAAGATAATGACAAATTCAAAGCACAATTCAGAGATCCTCACCTGCCCTCCATGGCCAGTCTGCTGCTGCTGCTGCTGCTGCTAAGTCGCTTCAGTCATGCCCGACTCTGTGCGACCCCATAGACGGCAGCCCACCAGGCTCCACCGTCCCTGGGATTCTCCAGGCAAGAACACTGGAGTGGGTTGCCGTTTCCTTCTCCAATACGGCCAGTCTAGGGGATGGAAATGGCATGGTAAAGACACTCAAATTCATCTGCCTAAGACAGAATACCTCCCACACAGTTTATCCAAGTCTCCTCCCCAACAGCAGTTTCTCAGGTGTGTCTGATCCAGAGGTCCCATCTCCACACCTTTCTCTGAGTGCACTCATAGACACTGGATGAGATTTTCTGGGTTTAGGAACAAAACCATTTTCAGAAATCCTCAACCCAACATGGGAAGAGAGGAATAATCTGGTGCCAAGCAACAATATGAAGAGTAATCCACAAGTTTTCAAATAAGAGTGCAAAGGACAGTGCAAACCTGCAACCTCTTTCCCATTTCCCTCTTACTTCACCCCCTAGAAATCTGTTTCCTGTCTGTAAGGACATGCTTAATCTGGACATTTCATGTAAATGGCATCATAAACTACGTAGAGCTTTGAACCTGGCTTCCTTCGCTCAGCCTAGTATTTGCCAGGTTCACCTGTGTCTCGGAACCTCTTTGACCTCTGTGTATGGGGACATCGCTCTGAGTCAGGTTGTGTTTTCATGCAGGGAGCAGTTAGGCTAACTGTGTAAGAAGAGTCCTTTCGAGGAGAAGCTGTTATCACGAGAAGAATGTTCATTTGTATTTTCTACTTATTTAGTTCAACAGCTTCGAGCAGCTGTGCATCAACTTCACCAATGAGAAACTGCAACAGTTTTTCAACCACCACATGTTCGTGCTGGAGCAGGAGGAGTACAAGAAGGAAGGCATTGAGTGGGAGTTCATTGACTTCGGGATGGACCTGGCCGCCTGCATCGAGCTCATCGAGAAGGTTCGCTTTCCTTTCTCAGACCACAGGTCACCCTGCTGACCCGTATTTAAAAGAAAATCACAAATCTCACTGCACACTCTGGTAAAAGGTTTCTATTGGTAACTAAGATCAGGGAAGGTCCTTTGGCCAACTCTGAGGGAGATGATCTGATGAAAGGAGACTGAGTCTTTCCTAGAGTCCAGAACTCTACCCTTCCTCATAGTCTGATGACAAGTCTGATTCTTAAACCATCTTTCCTTATTAAAGAGCTCTGAGGAGAGCATGATTCACTTATTTCTTTGTCAGTTTTGGAGTCATCACTGCTGGCATTTGAAGGTGGAGTTCCTAGCACTTTAAAGCAGGGGCTCTCAGTTGTGCCAAAGACCCTGCAAGTACTGAGTAAACCTGCACATTCCCCTAAACTCACTCTTAGAAATAGTTTTGGGTAAGGGTGGGGTAGAGCCTTGGAATCTGCATTTTTACCAGGTGTTTCTGACACAACCTATTTGCAAGTCACACTTGGAGAAACATTGCTCCAAGGCTTTGGGGCAAAGACACAAACTCCACCAGAGGTCCTTCCTTATTCATCCTACTCCCCATCATATCCCAGAGCCCAGCACACACCTGGGTGTTGATAGGCACCCAATTAATACTTGCCATTTAACAACTTCTGACCGAAGAAATGAGTTTTCACTAACTGTAAAGAATGATATAATGTATTTACTCAAGTCAGATCAGAATGCTACCCATTATTTCTGCAGGCAGACAATTCAAGTGGCATGTTTCTTTTCATTCTCTCAGCCTATGGGCATCTTCTCCATCCTGGAAGAGGAGTGCATGTTCCCCAAGGCCACAGACACCTCCTTCAAGAACAAGCTTTATGAACAGCATCTTGGAAAGTCCAACAACTTCCAGAAACCCAAACCTGCCAAGGGCAAGGCTGAGGCCCACTTCTCCCTCATTCACTATGCGGGCACTGTGGACTACAACATCACTGGCTGGCTGGACAAGAACAAGGACCCCCTGAATGAGACGGTGGTTGGGCTGTACCAGAAGTCTTCAGTGAAGACTCTGGCTTTCCTGTTCTCTGGCGCGGCATCTGCAGAAGCAGGTAATTACCAACAGAATTCATCTTTATTTAAGGTATAAAACTGAGACAAAGAAAGCCTATACTATGAGTGCCTGTGGTTTCTCTTCCCCTCAGAGGGCGGTGCAAAGAAAGGTGGCAAGAAGAAGGGTTCTTCTTTCCAGACCGTGTCTGCTCTTTTCAGGGTACGAACTCCATTTTCTCTAATTAGATTCCGGAAATTAAATACTAATTTACTGTGTGGGGAAGGGGAAGTAGTCTTGCAAGTATTCTAGAACTGAATGTAACTCAAGAAGACAGGGCAGCAGAGGCAGTAGCACTGAGTCTCTCAGGAAGGTTTGAGGTAACTTGGAAGAGATAGTCAGCAGATAGGAAACACAGGTGCCAGAGGTCAGACTCAGTATAAGATAGTAAAATTTAATATTGGGGCTGGGAAATATAGTCATTCGATACTTAAAAGGTTCTTCTTGGAAAAGCAAATCAGGAGATTTTCTTGAGTTTCTGGGGGCGTCTAACTGAGGTAGAGGCTTAGGTATATCTTGGCACAGAACTAAAATGACTGGATTTTGAAAGGTGAGGATAGAAAAATAGTGGTAGGATTTGGAGGCTGTTCTAAAAGAAGAAAATAAGAAATCAGAAAAGGTGTGCTAAGAAACACCTCTTAAGGAAAATTTATTTATCTTTTCAGAATTCTATCTTTAATAACTGAAGTTTCAGTTATTCTGAAAACTCAGGATTTCCATAGGGTGAATGATCTCTCACACTTGGTAATATGGCTGTCCATTTTCTGCCAATTCCCAGAAGCAGGCATTGTAAGATCCCTTTCTATGAAACCAGCAGGAGAGCACAGCTATGTAATTATAAAGAATAAATGTGTGCTAGAGAAGCAGATACAATTGAAAAGTTGGGAAAAGAAAGAAAGGGGTGAGTTGGAGGAAGACTCTGAATTTGTAAATCAGACTCCATATCTCGGTAAAACATAATGGGTGGAGTACTTACATATGTTAAAATGCCATAAATTTACAACATATACTAGAAAATTCTACAGGAATGAACAACCACTTCAACAGCAAGTTTATAATGCACAAAGATAGGGAAAGTAGAGCTATTTTCAGAGACAACCCTTGGCAAATTCAATCTAGATACTATTCACTGGAATTAAACAAATGTCATGGATGGTGACAATTATGTCTATACATATGAATGCATAAAAATGGTGCATTTTTAACCAGATATGCATATGGGTCCACAGGAGAATCTGAATAAGCTGATGACCAACCTGAGGAGCACTCACCCCCACTTTGTACGCTGCATCATCCCCAATGAAACTAAAACTCCTGGTAAGGCACTTCTGATACCCAGACAAGCTCCAGCGTGACTTCTCAGGAGACTATTCTATGGAAAACATATCTTTTTTCTTTTAGGGGCCATGGAGCACGAGCTGGTCCTGCACCAGCTGAGGTGTAACGGGGTGCTGGAGGGCATCCGTATCTGCAGGAAGGGCTTCCCCAGCAGAATCCTGTACGCAGACTTCAAACAAAGGTCAGACTTTCTCACTGTGAATTATTTTACAAGGTTCTTGTTATTGAATTTTTCAGTGAAATAAGCTTATCCTTTATAACTTCTATTACAACTGGAAAAAGCAACAAATTTAACAAATTCCATATTGATATACCAAAAGTTTGACACCCTTTGAATATACAAAGAATAGATAAAGGGGTAGATATGATTACTTGGTTATGTGTGTTAGACTACCCAGCAGTTCAACTGTTTCTGTAGTAAGGCAGAAAGAGTTCTTGTTGGTGACAACAGCTATATCACTTATTTGTTTGGCTCAAACAGATACAAGGTTTTAAATGCAAGTGCAATCCCTGAAGGACAATTCATTGACAGCAAGAAGGCTTCTGAGAAACTCCTTGCATCCATTGATGTTGATCACACCCAGTATAAATTTGGTCACACCAAGGTAATAGTCTCTAAGGCCCACCTGGCACTATGTCTGTCCCTTTGGAGTCTGTATAAAGTTTCTGATCTGCAACTCTGGCCATGCACAGGTCTTTTTCAAAGCTGGTCTTCTGGGGCTCCTAGAGGAGATGCGAGATGAAAAGCTGGCCCAGCTGATTACCCGAACCCAGGCCAGATGCAGAGGGTTCTTGGCAAGAGTGGAGTACCAGAAGATGGTGGAGAGGAGGTACTATATGGGAAACTTTCTAACCCTATCAGCCTATGACCTGTAATTCTGTTTCCTGATATACCTGACTTTGAACATTTCTGCTCCTATCACAGAGAATCCATCTTCTGCATCCAGTACAATGTCCGTGCTTTCATGAACGTCAAGCACTGGCCCTGGATGAAGCTGTATTTCAAGATCAAGCCCCTCCTCAAGAGTGCAGAGACAGAGAAGGAAATGGCCAACATGAAGGAAGAATTTGAGAAGACCAAAGAAGAGCTGGCTAAGTCAGAAGCAAAAAGGAAAGAACTTGAAGAGAAAATGGTGACTCTGACACAAGAGAAAAATGACCTGCAGCTCCAGGTTCAGTCTGTGAGTATCAGAATCCATTGTCTACTATCTGATGCTAAAATTCCAATTCAGCAGCTGCTAGGGGAGAGTCTAGATGGCACCTTATTGAGGGACTGATCACCAGTCTTTCCTAATTCCCATCCTCAAAGTGTTCCATAAAATTTCATATGCAGTACTATGAACAGCTCTGTCAGAGGATTCCATGCTGTTGAGAAGAGATTAATAAGAGTGATTTTCCTTTGCCCCTGGTGTTTTTCCTAGCAGAATACGGGCAGGAAATAAAGTGATCTTTGCTCCCTAAGATTCTCCCCACTGAAAAATGCAAATAAGAACAGTGAAGAAAGAACAATATAGACAGTGAAGAGGGTGGAGACTTTATGATGAAAATGTACCAATTGGAAACCAATATTGTGAATTTTTAAATCTGTGGCCCCCTGGCAACTTCCCTCTCAACTATCTCTTTAGGAACCCTCCAATACCTGAAAAAATAAGATCATTGCCAAGATAATGGCAGTACTTTCTATAAATAGTGTCCATTAGGCAAAGCATGAGCTAATGCTCTTGTTCTGATGTCCTAAGAAATCTCCAGAGGCTTGAGAAGAGATATTTGGTGAACACCACTGTCTATCCCATTTCTGTGACCCAAATGACAAGAAAATTTCAGCTGCCACCAATGAAATCAACAACAGAAATGTTAAAAGTTACTCTCTAGTTCTCTGAATTCAGAAGGGAATCTACATTGCTTCTAGGGAGTGCACAGGTTTTAGACACATAACTAGAAAAAATAAAAGTGAATTATAAATACTTGGGTTGGCACTGTGACTTCCCTTGTGGTTTATGGAGTCCAAGGTTTTTCAAACTGAGGACAAATTTATCATACCTTCAAAAATCAAGGAATAACTACATGGGAATTAACTCCTCCCAGTATAATATGCTCCAACCATTTCTTTTTTTTTTTTTTTTTCATTTACTAAACCTTTCTGGAAAACAATACTAAATAAAGACAGCTAACTGAAATTATGGGAATCAGGTTTGGGCTTCCCTGGTGGCTCAGCTGGTAAAGAATCTGACTGCAAACATGGGTTATCATGTAGGGGAGTAAAAAAATTTCATTGACCCTCTTAGGGTTCCTTGGCTAGGTCTGAAAATTAAACTGACAAAGATAGATTGATAGGAGAAAAACATACAAACTTTATTTTTATGTATATATGTAAGCCTTCACAAGAGACTGAAAACCCAAAGAAGTGACCAGAACGTGAAGCTTTTATACCTTTGAGACAAAGAAATGATAAATACGTGAAGAACTGACAAGACAAGGGGGCCTGGACTGGGGTAATAAGTGATGAAGAAACAGAAAGATAAGAGTTAGTTTAACAAAATTTGTTTATACAGCCTTCTCAGCCCTAAATTCCCCATCTCTTGTAATAAGAATGCCTTCTTCCCTCCCAGTACAGAGAGGGGAACTTCCACGTAGAAGGTTAATGACTTGTTTCAGGGAAAAGGGGCAAGAGGAATAGTTCAGAGTGGTCTTCCTATTTCTGCTCTTTTCTCAAACTCCTTTAGCTTAAGATATTCATTGTGCCAAGGTAACATATTTTGGGTAGTGTATCCTGAAACTCATCATTAGTAAGTTTATTTTATTATAATTTCACCAGGAATTGTAACTTAAATTCCTTTTAAAAAATCTCCAGTGCCTTAAATACCCAATAAATATTTCCTAAATGATGGAAAACTAGTAAAAATTAACCTAAAGCTTTAAAGTACAATTTACTTATTTGGTTTCAATCCTTATAAAATCTGAAAAGGTCCACAGAACAAGACCTAAAAGTGTCTACCATCCCTTCTCAGGAAGCTGATGCCTTGGCTGATGCAGAGGAAAGATGTGACCAGCTGATTAAAACCAAAATCCAGCTGGAGGCTAAGATCAAGGAGGTGACTGAGAGAGCTGAGGATGAGGAGGAGATCAATGCTGAGCTGACGGCCAAGAAGAGGAAACTGGAGGACGAATGTTCGGAACTGAAGAAAGACATAGATGACCTTGAACTGACACTGGCCAAGGTTGAGAAGGAGAAACATGCCACAGAGAATAAGGTATGAAATACACTTCTACACAGCATATAGAGACTCTGCCATCTAATTAGGCTGCTTTGCAGCAGAGATAATCTCTTTCTTAACCTTTCTAGGTGAAAAACCTCACAGAAGAGATGGCAGGTCTTGATGAAAACATCGCCAAGCTGACCAAGGAGAAGAAGGCCCTCCAGGAGGCCCACCAGCAGACCCTGGATGACCTGCAGGCAGAAGAGGACAAAGTCAACACTCTGACCAAAGCTAAGACCAAGCTAGAGCAGCAAGTGGACGATGTAAGTCTATGACTGTCAAGGAAATTTTCTTTGAAAGTAGCTAAGCAATTCTTTGACTCAACATTATTTACATTCAGCTTGAGGGGTCCTTGGAGCAAGAAAAGAAACTTCGCATGGACCTAGAGAGAGCCAAGAGGAAACTGGAAGGTGATTTAAAACTGGCCCAAGAATCCACAATGGATATAGAAAATGATAAGCAGCAACTGGATGAGAAACTCAAAAAGTGAGTATGAGAGAATACGATTGTAACCTGCTCATTGTCTGGATCTCAAAAATATTACTTCACGGCACACAGAAAAAAAAATAACATCTCTGACTTTTGATTTAATGAAAATGGTACATTTCTGACTTGTAAAACACCCACTTAGCACTTCCTCATCACCAGCCACACAAAAATGTTCAGTTACACATAGAAAAGAAGACTGGCAAGAGGACACAGCGTGAGCTAACATGCTGCTCTCCTAACAGGAAGGAGTTTGAAATGAGCAATCTGCAAAGCAAGATTGAAGATGAACAGGCCCTCGCAATGCAGTTGCAAAAGAAGATCAAGGAGTTACAGGTAAGTCCATGGTTTCCATCAGTCTCATGCAACATGACAAAATTACCAACTCAAAGGAGCTCACAATGAGCTTCTCCCCACCGCCAGGCCCGCATCGAGGAGCTGGAGGAGGAGATCGAGGCCGAGCGCGCCTCCCGCGCCAAAGCAGAGAAGCAGCGCTCAGACCTCTCTCGGGAACTGGAGGAGATCAGCGAGCGGCTGGAAGAAGCCGGAGGGGCCACTTCCGCCCAGATTGAGATGAACAAGAAGCGCGAGGCCGAGTTCCAGAAGATGCGCCGGGACCTGGAGGAGGCCACGCTGCAGCACGAGGCCACGGCGGCCGCTCTTCGCAAGAAGCACGCGGACAGTGTGGCCGAGCTGGGGGAGCAGATCGACAACCTGCAGAGGGTCAAGCAGAAGCTGGAGAAGGAGAAGAGCGAGATGAAGATGGAGATCGACGACCTGGCCAGCAACATGGAGACTGTCTCCAAAGCCAAGGTACAATCATGATTTAAGTCTTAAAAGAGATTTCTGTGGGACAGGTGAGAGCGAGCCTTTCAGGAATCACTAGCAATTGGCAGGATGAGACTATGACCAGAGGCTAGTGGCAGGAAGGGGTAACCCCAGTGTGATGGGGCTGAATGTTCCCTCTTAGATGAGACTAGCTGTATCCCAAGACTGTGCATCCTGAAAACTCAAGTTCCTTCCAATAAAAAATACAATTCAATGGTATACTTTGAAATTTTAAAAACACCTCACCTTGAGTAGGCTCTTTGTTTTCCCCTTAAGCACAAATACATAATTTCTCAAAAAAAAATTTCATGAGCTGAATCATTGACTATCACTATTCTCATATCACAGATAAGCCAGCTGAGTAAAGGTTTGAGTCAGAAGACAATTTCATGGCAGTAGGTTTAGACTGTTACCTTATGACTCTTTCCCTCACAGTCTAAGGCCTCAGTTGGTTTTGTTTGTAAAGATAACTTATTCTCAAAGGAAATGAGTACAGCAGCTCCTATGGAATCCTGGGATTACTACAGATTTCCATGATCCAAATACTTGAGATGATGCCATCTACCACTTTTTGAATGCAGGGAAACCTCGAAAAGATGTGCCGCACTCTAGAGGATCAACTGAGTGAACTTAAGACAAAGGAGGATGAGCAGCAGCGGCTGATCAATGACCTGACGACTCAGAGAGCGCGTCTGCAGACAGAATCAGGTGGGCATCTACCAGTCCTGACTTTGAATGACCAGTTTACCTTGGATTCTCAACTGGCTGATAAACCCTGCACTGAGTTACTTGAGGTCATGGGAGGTGCTGCTAATATGAACACCTTAGCTACCACTGGCTTGGATATGTATTCACCAATGCAATGGACATGAACTTGGACAAACTTTGGGAGATTGTGAGGGACAGGGAGGCCTGGCATGCTGCAATCCACAGGGTCATAAAGAGTCAGACATGACTGAGCAACTGAACAACAACAACAGTATTTACTTTCATGTTTCAAAATGCCTCCACACATTAATTACTTTTTTACCCTCATTAGTCTGTGTAATGTTATCCCCATTTTAACGATGTCAGATTATGATAGCAGAGAAATGACCTGTCCAAGAATGCTTACTCCAGTCTTTTCCCTGAAGTCTTGACAATTTCTGGTAACACCACAGTTAAGTAGGGAACTATTCAGGACCACAGTCTAACCAGGAGCGTGCAAGTGAGGTTCAAAGAGTTCTGATTATTCAAACTGGAGAGTCTCTGCATTTACTCCTCCCTGTATATACCAACTTGTCCAACTTTCTACCGAAGTTCTGCCTCCCCAAGTGAGAGGTAACGAGATGGAAATTGCTTTATGGGTCATTTGAACCAGTAAAGCAATGGGTAGATCAAATTGTTGGAGAACCACTTTTACTCTTTCATATTCATTCAAATATTGTTCTTTCTAGAACAAAACTCAAGTAAGGTTTTTATTACTGTTATACAGGTGGTAAATACATTTCATGAAAAGAAAAAATTGTCTTCTCAAAGAATCAAAATGCCCCTTGTAGTTTCTTTTCTTCATTACATGTTTGCTCCTGGTAATCTAGTGGTATGAAAAAAATTGGAAGTTGTGCTTCTTATTAAATGTTAAAGAGCTAAGGCTTCCAGGTTATCAGTTCAAAAATGGTGCTGAAAGTGTTTTCCCTCTTTTTAACATAATACATTTGACCCTTGAACAACATGGGTTTGAAGAGTGTGGGTCCACTTATACGTGAATTATTTTCAATAAAAATGTACTATAATACTAGGTGATCCACAGTTGGTTGAGTTCATGGGTGTGGACAGAGAGGGCTGACTGTAAAGTTATAAATGGATTTTTAACTGCTCAAAGGGTTGAAATCCCTTGGCTGTTCAAGGGTCAACTGTTTGGTGTATTTTCAAATTATGATGCTTAAAGAATGGGAGACAAACTTAAATGACACTTAGTTTAGGAACTGATTTGTTATCCACAAACCAACTCATTCTTGGGGTGGAAGGACACTTGACTGTCTCAATATAAAAATTCTTCTAGGATTTTTCTTTGAACATCAGTTCAAAGGGTGCTGCTCAAAGTCTCCTACATCCCACAGAATAAATTCTGTTTCAGTCAAGTTTCAATGGAAGGTAAACTAGTACAACACCATTGCCATAGACAAAAAACACTGGAATGCTTTTTGTTAGTCTGATTTATATTTCTTTTCACATATTTCTTCATCAATTTCTACTGTGATCAAACAATTTTAAATATATCCTGAAATCTTTTATGTTGCTCAGAAGAGTGTAATCTGCCTTAAAGTCTTCCCTACTTTTCATTTTTCACATGGATGTGCTCACCAGGATTGAAGTAGAAATTAGTGGTTTGCTGTAATCTGCACTCTGCATCATGTTTCAACCCTAGCTCCCTTTCCCCCGCTCCAGTTTGTAACTTAAGAGTTTTAATTTCCAAAGTAAGGTTGAGTTTTCTGGTTCTTGGTCTTTATAGGTGAATTCTCACGCCAGCTAGATGAAAAGGATGCACTAGTTTCTCAGCTCTCGAGGGGCAAACAAGCATTCACACAACAGATTGAAGAACTGAAAAGGCAGCTGGAAGAGGAGATAAAGGTTAGCCCTACTTATTACTGTTGTAGTTTCTGTCATTACACTTGCTTTTAAGGTTGTTTTCTGCTTACTTCTACAGATTTTCTTCTGGTGGCCTACAGGAGCTTAGGGACTAAATATCACTTTATTTATTTATTTATTTTTATCAGAGCATCTCTGCTGTTTTATTTATTTTTTTCATTTATTTTTATTAGTTGGATGCTAATTACTTTACAATATTGTAGTGGTTTTTGCCATACGTTGACATGAATCAGCCATGGATTTACATGTGTTCCCCATCCTGAACCCCGCTCCCACCTCCCTCCCCATCCCATCCCTCTGGGTCATCCCAGTGCACCAGCCCTAAGCACCTGTCTCATTAAACATCACTTTAAAGATGATAAAATTAAGTCACCAATTGCTATGTTCTCAGGCCAAGAGTGCCCTGGCCCATGCCCTGCAGTCAGCCCGTCACGACTGTGACCTGCTGCGGGAACAGTATGAGGAGGAGCAGGAGGGTAAGGCCGAGCTGCAGAGGGCAATGTCCAAGGCCAACAGCGAGGTGGCCCAGTGGAGGACCAAGTATGAGACAGATGCCATCCAACGCACGGAGGAGCTGGAGGAGGCCAAGTATGTTCTAGACTTACTTAAAATGGAAATAGAGATAACAATCAAAGTGCACCTGATATTAAGTAACACATGAACAAATGCCCATTGCTCCCCAAACAAAAACTTAGGAATAGATCATGCATGATATAAACTTAAGCAAGTAAAACAAATACTCTAGGTTATCTAGGAAAAGAAATTAAGTTAGAGGGTAGAAGGAAGAAGGACATGGGCAACAGGAAGCTGAATGATTATTTTTTAAAAAGGAAACTTTTGATGTCATCATTCCTACACAAGTGTATATAGAGTAAGAGTCAATTGTACGGTCTTGAGCTTTTCCTCCTTCTTAGTCACTAATGGAAAAATTGATCCAAAGTGATAGGTATGTAAGAGAAAAAAACATCTGGCTTTAAACCACAGCTCCTCCTTTGAGATGTAAAAGTACAGCTACTTGTAGAGGGAAAAAGAAATCTATTGTTAAAGATTAAAAAGGAGACATTAAATTCTGCAATCAGAAAGAAAACATTTTTATATAAAGATTTAAATGCAATCAAAAGTTCAAGACTGACCTTAACAGGGAGAATCTTATTCTACAAAAAGTTTAAGGAAGGGACCTGCTTATTCAAGAGAAAACTTAAGCAGAGATCTAGTCATTTATTCTGTGAATACTGTACAGCCAGACAGGAATGATAACATTTTAGTGGATGCCTTAGAAGAGTATCTGTGTGAGCATTTATTGCACATTTTAGGAAGAAGCTGGCCCAGCGTCTGCAGGATGCTGAGGAACACGTAGAAGCTGTGAACGCCAAATGCGCCTCCCTTGAGAAGACCAAGCAGCGGCTCCAGAATGAGGTTGAGGACCTCATGGTTGACGTGGAGAGGACAAATGCTGCCTGTGCAGCCCTGGACAAAAAGCAAAGGAACTTTGACAAGGTAACTTCTGCACCAATTTCTGCCTCAGCATTGATGTGTGACTGAGGGCAGCTGGTCACCTTCCGTGTGCCTGTTCAAACCATCCAAGGGCTGAGCTTAGCAGCTCCTGCCATAAGTAGGTGGGGAGGAGGGGGGACTCCTATGGTTTCTACTCTTCTCATTCATAATTATTTTTCAGTCCCCGACCATCTCAACTCTGTTTGAAAGCTGCCAGAAAAAATGGTTTCATCCCATCCAACCTTCTCCACCAAACTTCTTGACCATTCCTTGCCCCTCAGATCCTATCAGAATGGAAACAGAAGTATGAAGAAACTCATGCTGAACTTGAAGCCTCCCAGAAGGAGTCTCGCTCCCTTAGCACAGAGCTGTTCAAGATCAAGAATGCCTATGAGGAGTCCTTAGACCAACTGGAAACCTTGAAGCGGGAAAATAAGAACTTGCAACGTGAGTACACCTTACCTTTTCTTCAACAAAGAACTTGAAAGAATGTTTTCCTCACTGAATGAATTTTTAAATTTTTTTCACCAACAGAGGAGATCTCTGACCTCACAGAGCAGATCGCAGAAGGAGGGAAACGTATCCATGAACTGGAGAAAGTAAAGAAGCAAGTGGAACAAGAGAAGTCTGAAATTCAGGCTGCTTTAGAGGAGGCAGAGGTACACATTTTACTGTAGACTCTAAAACCATTTTGAGAGCAACTGAGATCAAATACATGCAAGAACAGGTGAATCAAGAGAAAAGAAAAATAATTTCTACTCTGTAATAATAAATATGAGGATGGAAAATTGACCATGCATACAACAAGCATAACTGGACATCAGAAACTATGCGCTAGACACTGAGAAAACAAAGATGAGGTCAGGGCCCTGAACTCCAGGGCATGAGCTAGCTGGGAAGATAGAATTATATAAAACCAACAACTCCACAATCCAGAAATTTCTGTAACAGTGGAATAAAGATGCATTATGGTAGCACAAAGGTAGGAGCTAGTTCCTATCTCCAGAATACTAAACACTTCCATTCCCTGCTAACGTCACCCCCTTGCTGTTGTTAAGGCATCTCTTGAACATGAAGAGGGAAAGATCCTGCGCATCCAGCTGGAGCTGAACCAGGTCAAGTCTGAAATTGACAGGAAAATTGCTGAAAAGGATGAGGAAATTGACCAGCTGAAGAGGAACCACATTAGAGTCGTGGAGTCCATGCAGAGCACATTGGATGCTGAGATCAGGAGCAGGAATGACGCCATCAGGCTCAAGAAGAAGATGGAAGGAGACCTCAATGAAATGGAGATCCAGCTGAACCACGCCAACCGCATGGCTGCTGAGGCCCTGAAGAACTACAGGAACACCCAAGCCATCCTCAAGGTAAATGGGTTCAGGAGATGGTCCCAGTGCAGGTGGGTGACTGCAGCCCTGAGAACAAGGTGTCTCAATGATCGTTCATTCCACAGGATACCCAGCTCCACCTGGATGATGCTCTGCGGGGCCAGGAGGACCTGAAGGAGCAGCTGGCCATGGTGGAGCGCAGAGCCAACCTGCTGCAGGCTGAGATCGAGGAGCTGAGGGCCACCCTGGAGCAGACAGAGAGGAGTAGGAAGATGGCGGAGCAGGAGCTCCTGGATGCCAGTGAGCGCGTCCAGCTTCTGCACACCCAGGTGGGCATAACAGAACAGCAAAAGATACTGGAAGTGAAAATCTTGCTCTAATCTCCGTATTATTTAAAAATTTATTCACAGTGTTATATGGGGGGTTGAAGTTTAAAATATGTAATATTTTTGAATTAACAAATATTTTTATTAATACGAACTATGACGTTCAGAGTTGACTGTCTTGTAAAAATATATGGAACAAGAAGGGATACTAATTAGTTACCTTAATTAATTAGCTTGTGGGTTCATTAGAACATTGGACACCCTGATTTTGCTCTCGTGTATTAATATTTCTAAATTTGGCATTTTAACCAGAACACCAGCCTGATCAACACCAAGAAGAAGCTAGAGACAGACATCACTCAAATCCAGGGAGAGATGGAGGACATTATCCAGGAAGCTCGCAACGCTGAAGAGAAGGCCAAGAAGGCCATCACTGATGTGAGCAGAGGGTCATGCCAGGTCGTCAAGCTAGAATTTTTATGGCCTGTCAGCTCTCAACTGGTTTTGTATTACTGTTAATCAGGCGGCCATGATGGCTGAGGAGCTGAAGAAGGAGCAGGACACCAGCGCCCACCTGGAGCGGATGAAGAAGAACCTGGAGCAGACGGTGAAGGACCTGCAGCACCGCTTGGACGAGGCTGAGCAGCTGGCCCTGAAGGGCGGGAAGAAGCAGATCCAGAAGCTGGAGGCCAGGGTGGGTCTTCTGATCAGCCTATTCCCATCTCATTCTAATCTAATGCATGATTTTTTTTTTTTTAGAACCTCACACTGTTAGATGATGTGGGGCATACAAAGATTCAGAAGAGATATTCTTTGTGAGAGCTTATAAAGGGGGTGACTAGACTAGGGCATCGTATACTACATATAAAGCAGAGTAAAAGCAGCATTATGGTTCATCTGAAGAAGAAATCCACTGAGTGAATGGACCACAGTGAACATCTCTAAAATACTCATCTTCTTGCAGGTACGTGAACTGGAAGCAGAAGTTGAGAGTGAACAGAAACGCAATGTTGAAACTGTCAAGGGTCTGCGCAAACATGAGAGAAGAGTGAAGGAGCTCAGTTACCAGGTAAGGAAAATACCCTGTCTCTGTTTTCCCCTCGGCTATAAGGGATCAAAAACCAAATAAACAACAAAATGGGATGGTATCTGTGCTTTCAAGAAACTCACTCTTGAAAATATTTCAGACTGAGGAGGACCGCAAGAACATTCTCAGGCTCCAGGATCTGGTGGATAAACTGCAAGCAAAGGTGAAATCTTACAAGAGACAAGCTGAGGAAGCGGTGAGTTCAGACCCCCTCAGGGTGATGGGGCTGCCTCCTGTTCTCAGATATATTCAAGCCAATTTAGTTCAAGGGGTGAAAGAAATAAGGGTAAAATAAGGAAGGATCAATGAAAGATGATTCAATGAAGATGTGACAAATGAACAGAAACCAACCACTTGACGAGATAGGGGAGAGTGTTCTAGGAAGGAGGAACAGCAATGCCAATCTATTGAGTGGGAAAGAGCCTGGTTTGAGAGGTGGAAAGAATAGGGGAACAGCAATAGAGATCCCCCGCCCTGGGCAGGGGGTGGGTCATGGGGTCTTCTAGGCAATGATAAGAAGTCTGGTTTTTTTCGAGGTACAGTGGAACACTGGGGAAGTCACAGCAGGATTTAAGCTGGGTTGGTCATGCCCTGATTTATATTAAAAAAAAAAAAAAGAATTCTGACTACTATTGGAGAATGGATAGTGAAACAACACTATTAGGTACAAGAAGATGTTTCAGGAGGATTTTCAAGTGGTCCAGTGGCTTGTGGAGAAAACAGAAGTAGAGAGATTCAAGATATATTTTGGAGGTCAAAACTAGAAGATATACTAATAAGTTTTTTCTTGGAAAGACAAAGAAAGGAAAACAAGGATAATTAATCACATTTGTGATTTGAGTAACTAGCTGCATGACATAAATTTACTAAAATGAGGAACTAAGGAAGGAACACATGTAGGCCAAGAAGGAAATAGGAATTCTGTTTTGGAAACACTCTTTGAGATACCATTATACATACACAAGTGAAAGTGTCAAGTAAACCTTTAAATATCAAGTCTCAGAAGGTCTTGGTTATATTCCAACCACTAGATCCTCAGCATTCCACCTCACCTCATTTCCTCAGCCTGTGAATTATGTGAACTAATAATAAAAATATGAATTTCCCAGGTATAAAAGTATGAATAGATACATACCTAAATATCACAAATTAGTTCCTCTGACCATCTCTGGTTTTGTTTTCCCCCTGATCTAAGGTCTGAGAGAGAGAGAGAGAACATTTCTCTGGCTCCTACTCTTTCACTTACAAGAGGGCCATCTGGGGGTTTTCTCAAGCTCTATTTTTAAGTGACTCAAAGTTTTCTAAACATTCTAAATTGGAAAGCCTTACTTTGGACAGTTCTTAATGAGCCTTTAAAAAAAGAATGACTACTAGAGACTAAACTAGAACTGGCCTTCTCAAATTTACTGCTATGTGTTCAAATATTCATGTAATCAGGGAACACATAGACTGTCTTGGCAAACAACTTCCTGTTTAATTTTTAAACTGCATTAAGTGGCAATAATTTATACTCAAGTGACAATAATAATTTACGGGGCTTCCCTGGTGGCTCAGTGGTAAAGAATCCACCTGCAATGCAGGAGTCACAGGAGATGAAGGTTTGTTCCCCGGGTCAGGAAGATCTCCTGGAGAAGGGCATGGCAACCCACTCTAGTATTCTTGTCTGGAGAATCCCATGGACAGAGGAGCCTGGCAGGCTACAGTCCATAGGGTCGCAGAGTCGGACACAACTGAAGCGACTTAGCATGACAATAATATATAGTCAAGGGTGCTAGCTTGGTATAATACAAATTGTATACATGTATTTTTAAGAGGTCTGGTTCCATTCTCAGAATTCTGGGAGGTAAGGGGAAAGAATAAGAGGCTGGAAAGCTGGCATATTTAGCAGTAGTTTGGGCTTCCCTCATAGCTCAGTTGGTAAATCATCTGCCTGCAATGCAGGAGACCTGGGTTTGATTCCTGGGTTGGGAAGATCCCCTGGAGAAGGAAATGGCAACCCACTCCAGTATTCTTGCCTGGAGAATCCCACGGACAGAGGAGCCTGAAAGGCTACAGTCTATGGGATCACAAGAGTTGGACACGACTTAGTGATTAAACCACCACCACCACCTGAGATGTTTAGATGTTATAAAAAGAGAACTTTTAGTTAGAACAACTTGGAGACAAATGTCACCTGTCCTTCCTTGCTACCCATGACTTCAGAAGCATGAGAGAAGTTAATTTTTTTTTTTAATTCAAGAGCATTTCTCTAGGCTAAAAAAAGGTATACTAGAGTGAACCATTTTTACGTAATAAATTCAAGACCCACTGATCTAAGAAACTAGAAATTTTGAACTTTTCCCCCTCTTAAATGCATTTCCATTTATTCTCAGGAGGAACAATCCAATGTCAACCTCTCCAAATTCCGCAAGCTCCAGCACGAGCTGGAAGAGGCCGAGGAACGGGCTGACATTGCTGAGTCCCAGGTCAACAAGCTGCGGGTGAAGAGCCGGGAGGTTCACACAAAAATCATCAGTGAAGAGTAACTCATCCAAATGCTAAAAAGTGACCAAAGAAATGCACAAAATGTGAAAATCTTTGTCACTCTGTTTTGTACTTATGATTTTTGCAGATAAAAAATTTATCTGCAAAGACCTTGTGAGTCTCTTTTTTACACCGTGTCAGTTTATCTTTTGGCGCCACAAGAAACAAACATATTACTTATAAATTATGGAGAAGTGTTTAGTCACCAAAAATAAAACATGGAACGAGCAGCCAAGCTGGTCCCTGTTAGGAAGAGCCCTTAAACACCACATGGCCCTGTGGGAAGAGCAGGTAAAGCCTAGAGGCAGATCTTAGACATCCAAAACAAGAGTATGCAGAGCCGAGTGTAAATCGCACTTGGCAAAGCATCAGCTAGTTATCAGGAAAAAACGATTTCTCTTAGTGAGTTTACTGACCTTCTTCATAAAACGGTAGGAAATCCTTGATCCTAAGACTGAGAACAAATAAAACACCAATTACCTACATAAAAGAAAAGAAAAAGTTGAAAAAAAATTGGAATCGACATGCAAAAGTATTTAAAATGCAAACTATATCCACTAAGTTGGGACTAGGACCCCTTGAGAGGGAAATATGTTCTATAGATTTTCTGGAATTGTTAGTTTTTTTGCTCCCTACAGATGTTCTGCTGTTTGTTTTACTGAGTCTTCTCAATTGCTAAGAATGAATATATTTTCAGTAGTTCTGTCTCTGGAAATTTCTGTACTTTTTATAAGGCTTTCTCCTAGTACTTCTACTAGCAACAGAAGGTCAATTTATATTTCCAAAAAGTCGGTTCCCTACTGTCATTATTTTATCTTTTGGTTCCTACACTGTGCCTCTCTACAGTGTACGACAATTACCATCATTACTCTAATTGGTATTACTACTATAGATTTACATGTGCTGAGGCCAGCATGGGCCTTCCCCTTATTTTTCAGGCAGGGAGCAGGTTAAAGAGCATTATCTTGTCTATTAGGAGTATATACAACAAAGGTCTTACAAGAACATTACACACCTATTTAAAAGGAATAATACAAAATAAAATGTTTTTAATTACATTATCTAGTAGCTTAAGTTACCCAACTGTATCCTCTGGACCTCAGCTCCTGGGGACGATTCCCTCCAGGGTATTACACACCTCCACCTGGTTTCTATCAATCATTAGAGACAACTGTTTAATGCTACACCTCGAGTTGCACTTTAAAATACTTTATAAAGCAGCTTTTAACAGTCCTTAATATATTATTAAATTCTCTGCCAGTGGTTAAAATCTAATATTCCAATCTCACATTGCCATTTCATTTGGCTACTGACTTAATGAGAAAAATGAATAGGAAAATGGACAAATGTTAAGCAAAGAAACAGGAAAGAAAGGTAGACTCTGATAATGGCAGCCAGTCTTAGTGGGACCTCACTGAACACTGACTCTCCTGGAAAACATGAGATTCCTCATGCCCCCTGGAACATGCTCCACCTCTTGGCTTGAACTAAAATCTGCCACCCACTAAGATCAGTGCTTCTCTGGAAGCACTTGTAAGAGCTGACCATTATTCTCTAATACTTTAAGAATGCCTTAGTCCTAAGCTAGAAATGATAACCCCCTTGACCCCCACTGCTATTTATCCTCTTACAGAAAGCTCTTGTTTGAGAATCATGCTGTTCTGCTATTGATGACACCTAATGACTTCTCATTCATTGAAGATTTTGGCACCTCTCCTCTCTCCATGCAATTCACACTACATTCCTGGTAGACTTCAGTGCCCACATGGATGGTTCATCCAATACACTGACTCCTACCTCCATTCCATCTCTTCCACAGCCTCACTCTAGAAAATGCCTAAACTTCTAAGTCACCAAATCAAGCATCTCTCTCCTGATTTTCTAGCTTGTTTGTTGGACTATTCTCAACATAACAATTCTTCAACTCCATTGACATTTCCAGTATTTTGACCTTTTGTTTCTTCCATATCCATCCGCCCCTATTTCATCTTTATTTCTTCCCCAACTAAGCAAAAATTCATAATTTGGCTTTTTGTCTGTTCTACTGACAGAGTCCTAAACGTCCTTGCCATCTCCTATCCCCTGTCACACTTGAGAGCAAATACACTAATGAATCAAACAACTCATTACTCCACACTTCAGAGAAACTCCCAATCACTAACCCCAGTGACCCTTCAGTGCTGGAGTTACACAGTTAGCTTTCTCACTCTTATTTCTTTCTACTTCAAATCTCCCCACTCTCCTCAAATTTCCATTTCCCTCTTTGCCTGAAAAAATGATCTCACATCCTGCTTAAAAGAAAAAATAAACTGGATGTCATCAGATGAAAAAGGTCACCCATTTTTACTGCAAAACCAGTTTTATCCTTCTGATGTGGAGGTCTCTCCACTGATTCAGGGCCCTCTCCTCTGCCTGGGTGTGAGTCTCATCCCTTCCCCCGACTTAGAATATTTCTACAATGGATTATCCTTTTCTATCAGTTTTATTTCCAATCTCTCCCACTCTACTATATCCTTTCTTAAACTCCCTTGGCCCTACCTTTTTTCTCCAGCTATTGAGTCACTTCTCTGCTTTCCTTTACACAGATTCTCAAAAGTGTTATATATACAAACTGACTCTACTTCCTCACCTTCCACCTACTCCTTGCTTTAGACTTTTTAAGAACTACATGATCAATCTATCTACAACTGGGCAAAGTTGTAGCTTTTAGGTAGAGAATCCCCAATAGCTCTACCTGTATAACTCAGCCTATATGTCTTGGTCTCATCCATAGTTTCTTCTTTCATCTTTCAGTTCCAAAACTAGTGCATGTGTTTGATAACATTTATGTCTATCATTTAGATATTAAGTTCCAGAAGAAGTAAAAATAAATCAGTTGTGAAAATGTTAAATTTGAGAAAAAATAAAAAGAAGTCTCTTCTTTCTGGCTTCAAGACTAACATTTTAGGTAAGTCACCAGACTTCTGTGAATCGTTTCCATGGAGACTGGGGGAGGGGAGGCGGGGAACAGACTGACCAACTCTTCCACAGTAGTGTATCAAAGAAATAAAACATGTAAAAGATTCAATCTGCAAATGTATGAAAGAGAAATTCTAAGTTAATAGGATATTTGAAAACAGTAGTCACACTGATCGGTCATTTAAGCTAGCAGATGATAGCCAAAAATATCATATCAGATCTCAGTCACACAGAGTAGATAGGTTTCCTGTCATGTTCAGCAGCAGCTGTCTGTGGCAAAACCACCAAAATCCAGTTTACATATACTATGGGCATATGTGACAGCCCACTCATGTTCTCAATTCAGAGAGAGAGAGTCTTACGGATACCATAGCTTTCCTCCCACCTTAAATAAAAATGTGTATTACCCACCTCATTTGAGCAACAAATAGTCATGAGGATTTGCCTGTTAACTAGGAATGTGTATTTATGTCTCCTTCCATTATTCAGTGGAAACATACATGGAATATCACATGGCATCTTGCTGTTTCCTCAGTGAAAACATGTGAACTGAAGACAGCCATATCCTCCAGAAAGGAACACTCTAAATCCTATATGACTCCACCACTGGTCTGTCACTACTGCCTAATCTGAGAATCTGCCTAAACTTTCTCCTTCATGTTTAGGCACTCAGACTTGAAAAGAATCCATCACTAGTGTTTCCAAGATCCGGACCTGGGCTAGAAATTTTCTGCTTCAATATCCATCACTCACTGCTTCCAATCATACTGTCGGATCTAAAATTCATCCCAGCTCCTTAATGGCGCTAAGGGCTAACAAATCCATTAATTCTAAACTCCTCATGTCAAGCTCATTCTGTTGGACCAATTTTATAGGAGAATAGTGGGAACCTGGCTATGAATGCTGTGATGAATGATGCAACAGCAAAGCTGGAGAAATAGCCTTAGAAGCACTGAATCCCCATCCCTATCAAATGCCTATAAAGAACCCTAGATCATCCTCTGTCAAATTATTTATAGGTGTCAAGAAATATTTCTAATTATATCCATTCACAGCCACAGTCAGTGAATATTGTGTAAAGAGATTGCCAAAAAAGGTTTTGCCAAGTAGGTTCCCAGATGGGACAGCTGAGGCGGCTGCTGTGTTTGCAGAACGGTCTCTATAAAAGTGGAGTTGGGATGCCTCCATCCTGTCCTTCCGCAAAAGTCTTTAAGGTATGTATACGTGGAAGAACACTTGGCTAGTCTTACACTCCTGATGAAAATGATTATTCACTTAAGGGAGATGGCTACTATTTCCCAAATTTTAATTTCTCTCTCCGACACGCCTAAGATGACATCGTACACAATATAGTTACTAATATTTTGTGATTAAGTGGGAAAAAAATGAAAGAATCTGCATTCTCTTGTTTGTCTTTCAACAGTAGTTTCTGCTTTGAGCCTGCCACCTTCTGCATCTGATAACACAAGAGGTAAGAGTAATTTATTATTACACTCTAAAGAATAAAGGGATTTCTATATTGCTATGTCTTAAAGAGCTACCAGTTTATTTTCTAGTTTAGTACTGGGAATAGGATACAAGAAGCAGTTCTTCTTTAAAACTGGCTTCTCATAAAATTTTGGCTTTTCAGACCACTTACCCATACAAAATCTATGACTCTTCTCTTTGACATGTGAGAACTTCAGAAAGAATGCAAAGATCACATCTAATATTTAATATGAACTATTACTGCAACTTAACCACTGAGGATATTATCAGAAGGGATAAAATCAACAACGTGCAGCTATAGAAGTCAAAATTTCCAGGTGCCAATCCAGGCTTTGCACCAACTCTAGTTGCCTGAGTCAAGCCAGTTGGCTTTGCGTATCTTAAAATACAGCATGTTGCAGTGGAATTAGCACTGAACCTGGACTTAAGACAATAGGGCTCACATCCTAACACCACCACTCACACATTTGGAACACTGCATGACTCTTCACTTTTCTGGGCCTCAGTTTCCTCACCAGAAAAATAAGGAAGCTGAATCCTGCGTGACTACTCAGGTGCCTCCAGCTCTTGTAAACTATGATCTAAGTCAATGGTTCCAAGGACTTCTCCATGGAACTGAAACATTTAACGGATCTCCCTCACTCCATGTATTGGAACGTGTACTTTTACTATTACACCAGAAATATACATAATGATAAAAATCTACTATTTTTAATAACTATTTTGAATGAGTTTATATTTAATATAGCAGCTATGTTAGATATATTCATTAAAAGAAGAGAAAACATAGTTTGGGAATGTTGCTTGTTCCAACTTGAGACCATTATCACTGTGCGGGTGGATTCAAGGACCTTGGGGATCCTTGGAGGTTTGTGACCCTCACGGTGGGAAATGATTTATCTCAGACTGAAATGAGAAGCATCCTTTCTGAGTTCTGTGGATACACTGCACCGTAGTAATCTCTGCAAAGTAGGATATTGTTAATTCAAAACTGCCTGGTGTGAAAACAAACACAGAAACAAAAAAAGCTTTTCGCCTTGCAAGAGAAAGCCCTAACATTAAATGTTTCAGTATCTGAAAATATGTCTAAATTTCAGTATTGTCAAGAGACTATTAGAGGTACAAATTAGATAGATTTCAGAGATACGGTATGTGGCAAACACCCAAACCTTCTAAGTCGAGGGAAGTTTAATCCTGATGATTAAGGACCAAGACTTCTTCTGGAAAGCCTACAAAATGTTGAGGCTGTTGCTGTCATTGCTGTTGGCAACCAACACATGGCTTTTCACCTTCTTTAACTCTGGTCACTCATCTGGGCTAGAGGACTTATTTTCTCATAGTTAATTTGTGAGTGAGGAAAAAGTTCACTCTGGCTTGAAACTTTATACTGGCTACCCATTTCAGAAGAGAGATTTAGAGGACTGGTCTATTTTTTAAAAGAAAGAGAAAGAGGAAGATATAGATATAAATATGTACCTAAAATAATAAGAATCAGATAAAAGCAACTAGTATGCTGAAATCTAGCTTAAAAAATCATAGACCAAAGATATACAATCACTATGAAATTTTACTAAGAATTCAGATGTTTTAATTCAAGAGTCTTTTAAAGTTATCTTCTGTTTAGATAAACCACTGACTTCCACAAATTTTAAGAACAGATTATAGGAAAAGACTTTTATATGACTTAGGACAAAATCATTTGTTGCATTTTCAGCTTTCACTGTACTTATCCTTTTACTTACTTAATACCTTTGAATTAATGAGGAGTATATTTGTGTTTATCAGCTGTTTTCAACATGGAATTTTGTTCAAAAAACAGGTTTACCTTTTGATACATCCAATTTTAATAATTTTCACGTTCAATTAATAAATCCAATTTTAATAATTTGAGACAGGAGGAAAATTTGCCTGAGTAGTTGAGTTTTTAAAATAGGTTCATTTAGATGGTAAAGCCATTAGAAATAGTTATTTTCCATTTATTTTATGGTCACAATGTCAAAAAAAAAAAAGGCAGGGGGTTTGGAAAAGTAAACAAAAAAAAGGCAAGGAGAAGAAAAAATTCTGAACACATCGGAGATGTTGCTGGTTGAAATGTCAATTACTCCACATTTGTCAAGGATGGCTAATCATATAGATGATAGGATAGAGGCTTAAATATCACAAATACTAAGCTACCAAGATAAGACTTTCAAATCAGTGATCTACTCTACCAGCACACTGGCATAGTACACAGGAGTAAGTCCTCAAGTCAGAGTGAGGAATAAGCACAGCCACTGAAGTATACTGACCAAAAAGCAATGGGAAGAGGTCCACCTGCACCCTGGTTCACCATCCAGCTGGCTCTCCATCTAGGTATCCGCTGCCCTGCTGCCACCAGTAACCTGCAGCCATGAGTTCCGACGCTGAGATGGCCATTTTTGGCGAGGCTGCTCCTTACCTCCGAAAATCTGAAAAGGAGCGCATTGAGGCCCAGAATAAGCCTTTCGATGCCAAGACCTCAGTCTTCGTGGTGGACCCTAAGGAGTCGTTTGTGAAAGCAACCGTGCAGAGCAGGGAAGGAGGGAAGGTGACAGCCAAGACCGAAGCTGGAGCGGTGAGTAGAGCATCTGGAGGGGATGAGATGGGGCTCCACTGCCAGTTAGGGGAGCTGACAGTTCTTTGATATGGCCTCGATTACTTGACTTGACAGACAGTGACTGTGAAAGAAGACCAAGTCTTCCCCATGAACCCTCCTAAATATGACAAGATCGAGGACATGGCCATGATGACCCACCTGCACGAGCCCGCTGTGCTGTACAACCTCAAAGAGCGTTATGCAGCCTGGATGATCTACGTGAGTTTGTTCTCATGGACTCTGTTCACACAGGTGGTTAATATTTTGAAAAACAGTATTAGTGTCCTCATGAAATAATTATATTCCTTTTCTCCTTTATGGTGCAGACTTACTCAGGCCTCTTCTGTGTCACCGTCAACCCCTACAAGTGGCTGCCCGTGTACAATGCAGAGGTGGTGACGGCCTACCGAGGCAAAAAGCGCCAGGAGGCCCCGCCCCACATCTTCTCCATCTCTGACAACGCCTATCAGTTCATGCTGACTGGTGAGTTGGATGTTTTCCATGTGCATCTTTTTAGGAGATGAGACTCTAGGAGAGAGAGACTAACCATAGGAGAAAGAGACTCTGCTCATCTCAACACACTCTTTGAGGTGGTCCCCTAAATGCCATTGTACTTTGCCCAGAACCAACCAAAACACACTCGAAATTTTAAGGTGTATCTGGAATTAAAGTGATCATACTGTGAATCTTCTTCCTAGAATGCTGTCTCAGCTAGACCATTCTAAGGCACAATGGCACCTTGGGAAAAGGACTGAGAGATTTCCTCTTCAGAGAGAGCAGAACATCAAAATGAGCCTTTAGTTTTCCCTGAAAATACGACTAAGGCCATGATTACTTCCAAAGCTACCACCTTTACTATACTGACTCCTTCTCCCATGCTAAAAATATCTCTAATGCCTTTTTCTTTTCATTACTTCTTGTACTTACAATAAACATGCTGCTAACTTGTCATCTAAATCCATCTGAAAACCCCAGTCCACTTGTGCATTTAGTGTGGAGTATAAACAGAGAAAGTCTGCTGCTTCCTTGCAGCATTCTGTTTCAGCAGTGATCTGTAAGCTGATGTGATGGGGGGAGCCTCAGGGAGCAGGAGAGAGGGGAGCTGGAAAAGGTGCTGGGTCTGGGGACCACCAAGCCCTCAGGATTGCTGAAAAATACTAGGTTCATGCCATTTTCTTAATTTACCATTTACAAATATATTAAAAAATGGTATTGACTGCCTATAATTTCTCTTTTATAGACCGAGAGAACCAGTCAATCCTGATCACGTAAGTAGACGTGATGCTTTGTTTTCACGACTGACATAGCTGCTGGCTTTGGGACCGCTACTGACTTGGTTTTTGTTTGACAGCGGAGAATCCGGGGCAGGAAAGACTGTGAACACGAAACGTGTCATCCAGTACTTTGCAACAATTGCAGTCACTGGGGAGAAGAAGAAGGAGGAACCAACTTCAGGCAAAATGCAGGTGGGTCAGGTTGCCAGGTCAGCATGTGGGCTGTCAGGTGAGAAACTCCCAAGCCCCAGATGTGAGCACTGCTTTTGCCTTGGCAGGGGACTCTGGAGGATCAGATCATCAGTGCCAACCCCCTGCTGGAGGCCTTTGGCAACGCCAAGACCGTGAGGAATGACAATTCCTCTCGCTTTGTGAGTCTCTGGGTCACAAAAGGGTTTTGTCAGGTCTTAAATGCCCACAAAGGCATGTCTCAGTTGTTATTTCAATCTCTTTTACTCATGTGCTGTTTTGTATCTAACATCGTCTTTTTCACTTGCAAGGGTAAATTCATCAGGATCCACTTCGGGACCACAGGGAAACTGGCTTCTGCTGATATTGAAACATGTGAGTAACAGGACGTCCTAAATGGAATCTGGAGTGACAGTGATGGACTGGAGGAACATCTTCCAGCTCCTGCTGGGCCTAGGAGCCTGTGCAACACCAAACATGCCCTTGGGAAATGCCAGTCTAACCAGACCCGAAGGTGTGCTTCACCCAGTTCAGTCAGGAGCTAACTCTGCTATAGAAACTGCCAGGAATTGCTGGGCTTATCAGAAGGATTTCAGCCTCACAAGACATTTCAAATTTTTCTAAGAAAAAACTAAGACTAGGGGTGCATTAGTTGGGTTTAGTGTATGAAATTTCCTCCGTAGTGTGAGCTTGATAAATATTGCTCTTAGTAACTACTCTATTATTAAGTGAGCAGAGACCCTGAGGAGGAACAGGTTATCAAGAACCAATTGTCAAGGGTCCTATGTATGAGAAATGAATATGTCTTGAGACAGACAACTTTAGTTTCCTTCAAGAGGGGTAAGAGTAACCACAGTGGTAAAGACAAAATTATGCGGTACCTCATCAGACCATTAGCTGAAATCACAAGGGGCCAATGAAATTTTTACTTCATGAACCTACGATCCAAAGTCACTCCAAGAACTTTATAAATTTTCCATCTAATTCCATGTCCACTTGCCATTGCAGATCTTCTGGAGAAGTCTAGAGTCACTTTCCAGCTGAAGGCAGAAAGAAGCTACCATATTTTTTATCAGATCATGTCTAACAAGAAGCCAGAGCTAATTGGTACGAAAGAGCTTAAATGTATTGAGTTAAAAGCTAACATCTTTATTAGTCCCTTCTAATGCAAAACATACACCCTGAATTCTATGTACCCAGAAATGCTCCTCATCACCACCAACCCATATGATTACGCCTTTGTGAGTCAAGGGGAGATCACAGTCCCTAGCATCGATGACCAAGAAGAGCTGATAGCCACAGATGTAAGTTTCACATGCACTTTTTAAAATGAGCTGTTATATATGGGAATGACAGTGACAACCCTGCTGTAGGTGTGATTCAGGACACAGTATAAATTCTCCTGAATAAGTTTGTGTCTTATGTCCTAATTCTGTCCTCTCATCTCTCCTGGCAGAGTGCCATTGAAATCCTGGGCTTCACTTCTGATGAAAGAGTGTCCATCTACAAGCTCACGGGGGCAGTAATGCATTATGGGAACCTGAAATTCAAGCAAAAGCAGCGTGAGGAGCAAGCAGAGCCAGATGGCACTGAAGGTACCAAATGAACCGCCAACTGGGTTAAGCGAGAGAAAATAGGCAACTCCAAACTCATGTCTCCTTTACACCTGAGCATCTGATGGACACACAAACCAAACCCCACATAGCAGTGATTCCCTCCTTACTCTGCCCCTAGGTGTTGTGGGGCCACAGTAGGCCATGCTGGATGTCTGAATTGTGTCTCTGCAGTTGCTGACAAGGCCGCCTACCTCCAGGGTCTGAACTCTGCTGACCTGCTCAAAGCCCTCTGCTACCCCAGAGTCAAGGTCGGCAATGAGTTTGTCACCAAAGGCCAGACTGTGCAGCAGGTAAGGGCACAACCTCTGTGAGTCACACATTTTCCAGGCCTTCAGGTCATGTCTTTAATAAGAGCAACAATTATTACTCTGTCCATGAAGGTATATAATGCAGTGGGTGCTCTGGCCAAAGCCGTCTATGAGAAGATGTTCCTGTGGATGGTCACCCGCATCAACCAGCAGCTGGACACCAAGCAGCCCAGACAGTACTTCATCGGGGTTTTGGACATCGCTGGTTTTGAGATCTTTGATGTGAGTAAGCAGAAACTTTGCAGGAGAAAACTTTACCAATCTTGCTGCTGCAATCATTACTAGAAAGGGTCTATAAAACAACAGCTAACACTATAACACCTTAAATTGACACATGGAAGACAATCAAAAAGTCCATGAAACGGCATCAACTTGGTGTTCAAACTCCACCAATGTCATTTCCTACCTGTGAACTTGGATAATGGAAATGATATTGACCCCAAACAGGGTAAATTCAACTAAAACCTGTATAGAAAGCATGTAGCACCCCAGATAACAGATCGACTTCCGTGAATCTTTTGCAATTACAAGATTTCTGGATTTAAAGACTTAAGCACCGTGCTCGCTTTGGCAGCACATATGCTAAAATTGGAACAGTACAGAGAAGATTAGCATGGGCCCTGAGCAAGGATGACACGCAAATTCGTTCCATATTTTTAACTGAAGAGGATCCCGGACATGGAATATTTGTTATAAATAAATAGTGAAAACCTAAAAAAGACCTAAGCACCATCCCCCAGCACACAGTTAGCACTTTCATAGTTAGCAGAGATGGCTGTGTGGGAGACAAGGACAAATTCAAAGACCAATTCTGAGACTCCTACCTGCCCTCCATGGCCAGTAGAGGGGATGGAAATGGCATGATAAAGAAACTCAAATTCATCTGCTTAAGACAGAATACCTCCCATACAGTTTACCCAAGTCTCCTCCCCAACAGCAGTGTCTCAGGTGTTCTGATCCAGAGGTCTCATTTCCACAACTTTCTCTGGGTACACTCATGGACACTGGATGAGATTTTCTGGGTTTAGGAACAAAAGCATTTCCAGAAATCCTCAACCCAACATGGGAAGAGAGGAATAATCTTGTTCCAAGCAACAATACGAAGAGTAATCCACATGTTTTCAAATGAGAGCTAAGGACAGTGTAAACCGGCAACCTCTTTGAGAGTTTTCAATAACAGTTTTTTTTTACTGAGATATAATTCACATCTCATGCAGTTCACCCTGTTAAAGTACTGAATTCAATGGATTCTGATATATTTACAGACCAGTGCAATAGATTTTAAGACATTTTCATCCCCCGAGTGGGCAACCACTCCCCACTAAGCAGTCAGTTCCCATTTCCCTCTTACTTCACCCCCTAGAAATCTGTTTCCTGTCTGTAAGGATATGCTTAATCTGGACATTTCATATAAATGGCATCATAAACTACGTAGAGCTTTGAACCTGGCTTCCTTCGCTCAGCCTAGTATTTGCAAGGTTCACCCGTGTCTCGGAACCTCTTTGACCTCTGTGTATGGGGACATCGCTCTGAGTCAGGTTGTGTTTTCATGCAGGGAGCAGTTAGGCTAACTGTGTAAGAAGAGTCCTTTCGAGGAGAAGCTGTTATCACGAGAAGAATGTTCATTTGTATTTTCTACTTATTTAGTTCAACAGCCTGGAGCAGCTGTGCATCAACTTCACCAATGAGAAACTGCAACAGTTTTTCAACCACCACATGTTCGTGCTGGAGCAGGAGGAGTACAAGAAGGAAGGCATTGAGTGGGAGTTCATTGACTTCGGGATGGACCTGGCCGCCTGCATCGAGCTCATCGAGAAGGTTCGCTTTCCTTTCTCAGACCACAGGTCACCCTGCTGACCCGTATTTAAAAGAAAATCACAAATCTCACTGCACACTCTGGTAAAAGGTTTCTATTGGTAACTAAGATCAGGGAAGGTCCTTTGGCCAACTCTGAGGGAGATGATCTGATGAAAGGAGACTGAGTCTTTCCTAGAGTCCAGAACTCTACCCTTCCTCATAGTCTGATGACAAGTCTGATTCTTAAACCATCTTTCCTTATTAAAGAGCTCTGAGGAGAGCATGATTCACTTATTTCTTTGTCAGTTTTGGAGTCATCACTGCTGGCATTTGAAGGTGGAGTTCCTAGCACTTTAAAGCAGGGGCTCTCAGTTGTGCCAAAGACCCTGCAAGTACTGAGTAAACCTGCACATTCCCCTAAACTCACCCTAGAAATAGTTTTGGGTAAGGGTGGGGTAGAGCCTTGGAATCTGCATTTTTACCAGGTGTTTCTGACACAACCTATTTGCAAGTCACACTTGGAGAAACATTGCTCCAAGGCTTTGGGGCAAAGACAAACTTCACCGGAGGTCCTTCCTTATTCATCCTACTCCCCATCATATCCCAGAGCCCAGCACACACCTGGGTGTTGATAGGCACCCAATTAATACTTGCCATTTAACAATTTCTGACTGAAGAAATGAGTTTTCACTAACTAAAGAATGATACGATATATTTACTCAAGTCAGATCAGAATGCTACCCATTATTTCTGCAGGCAGACAATTCAAGTGGCATGTTTCTTTTCATTCTCTCAGCCTATGGGCATCTTCTCCATCCTGGAAGAGGAGTGCATGTTCCCCAAGGCCACAGACACCTCCTTCAAGAACAAGCTTTATGAACAGCATCTTGGAAGGTCCAACAACTTCCAGAAACCCAAACCTGCCAAGGGCAAGGCTGAGGCCCACTTCTCCCTGGTGCACTATGCGGGCACTGTGGACTACAACATCACTGGCTGGCTGGACAAGAACAAGGACCCCCTGAATGAGACGGTGGTTGGGCTGTACCAGAAGTCTGCAATGAAGACTCTGGCTTTCCTCTTCGCTGGAGGTCCAAGTGCTGAAGGTCATTTTTAAGATCAATTATATATCCTTAAGAGTCTCAAAACAGAATTACCTTGCTTATCAGAGACAGATATAGCAAAATCTACCATTGAAAATACTGGCCAATGTGGAGCTAATAGAAAGAGGTATATTTAATAAGCATGGTATCATTCTAAGATCACAGACTTTCAAAGCTACAAGTTGACACTATGGATCCTTTGTCTATAGCCTCATTTCACCAATGAGGAAACAGAGACTCCAAGAGCTTAAGGGACTACTCGGATTATAGAGCTCATTTATAGCATTTTAACAATATTGGGTTTTTCAAGGATTCAGCTAAGCTAGAAACGAGGACATCTTTTGTCAGCCCACCAGTGCCTAAGAAATTGAAGTTCTATTCTCCTAAACCCCAAATGTGCAAATAACAGGACAAAGGTATGGGCAAATAGGAAATAAGACTTCCTTGCAGGTTACCAGAGGTTCACCCACCTGGGACCAAGCATGCAACTGCCTTCCCTCCAGGAATTGTGCGCACTAAGGAGGCATTACTACTCTGTCTCCTGGGCACTTCCTTCAGAGGACAGACTTGGCCAGTTTGGAGTAGCTGTGTCCCATCCCTTCCCCACATATATTCTTTGCACCCACAAGTTTTTTTTTTGTTTTTGTTGCTGTTGTTCTAAATGCCTATTACATGAACCAACACATATTTTCTTAATCTAAAGTTGAAGGGGGAGAGACATGGAAAGAATAGGAATGACACAAGTGAATGCATGCAAATTTAAATTCTCAAGGGAATTTTGGCAGCCTTGATGTCTATGGATCATTGTAAATAATTTTAATTTTTCCATTTCATATTTCAGAGGGTGGCGGTGGAAAGAAAGGTGGCAAGAAGAAGGGTTCTTCTTTCCAGACTGTGTCAGCTCTTTTCAGGGTACAGTATATTCTTGAATTCCAAAGGATTACTTTTAAAAAATAGTATTACCATAACTTAAAAAAATTATTTTAAAGAAATATATGGAGAAACTGAGGTAGTGACATACTTAAAAAAAAAAAACTGGAAAATTCCTTAAGGAAAAATTTAGCAAAAAGACCCATGGTGTGTCTCTTCTTCACATCAACTTTTAGGATAAATTAATCATTTACCCCTTAAGCCCTATATCTAAAAGCTCTGGTAGTAAGCAAATTTCACATGAAATCAAACCCTCTTTGAAGCAGATGTAGTCAGTTACATCTACTTCATATGACTGAAGTCTCAATACAAATTTTCTCTGATTGGCAGTGCTTGAGGAAAATAAACTGAAGTTGGCTGATTTTTTGTAGTCGATAATTTCCTCTCTATACTGCATACATACGATTTCTCCTGGTCATTATGACTAATTCTTCATTGAGACAGCTCATTAAAATATGAAATGGGGGCAAATTCACTAAGGATCATTGATAGGAACTCTCATGTTGATGCAACTAGAAATTATTTTGAAACTTTTAACATGGTTCCACAGGAGAATCTGAATAAGCTGATGACCAACCTGAGGAGCACTCACCCCCACTTTGTACGCTGCATCATCCCCAATGAAACTAAAACTCCTGGTAAGGCACTTCTGATACCCAGACAAGCTCCAGTGTGACTTCTCAGGAGACTATTATATGGAGAACATGTCTTTTTTTAGGGGCCATGGAGCACGAGCTGGTCCTGCACCAGCTAAGGTGTAACGGGGTGCTGGAGGGCATCCGCATCTGTAGGAAGGGCTTCCCCAGCAGAATCCTGTATGCAGACTTCAAACAGAGGTTTGTGTCTCTTTATTTTTCTCTTTTAGTGTGTTAGTCTATATAAAAATTGCCACACAGTTCATTTGTAACACTTTTTCTTGAAAAATGAGCTTCAGCCATTTTAAAGGTGATTGTAAAAGAAAGAAGCCTTGGTTTATATAGTCATTAAGTTTTTCATCCTATCTTCTCAAGTTTTACAAAAGGCATTGATGGTTTTAATGGAATTTTTTTCTCCAAAACTCTAATTTTTTTCAATGGTAGCTACCAAGAGTTTCATTTTTTTTCAGCAAAAACCCACATTTTCATTCTTTTTATTCTGACAGATATAAGGTTCTAAATGCAAGTGCTATCCCAGAGGGTCAGTTCATTGACAGCAAGAAGGCTTCTGAGAAACTTTTAGGGTCTATTGACATTGACCACACCCAGTACAAATTCGGTCACACCAAGGTACCAGCAACCCTAATTTCTATCATAATTCACCCCCTTTGGGCTTTCTTATGAGCAGAAGTAACATATTTAACTTGTTCTTTGGCAAGGTTTTCTTTAAGGCTGGCCTGCTGGGAATTCTAGAGGAGATGCGAGATGAAAAGCTGGCTCAGCTCATCACACGCACTCAGGCCATTTGCAGAGGGTTCCTGATGAGAGTGGAGTTCAAGAAGATGGTGGAGAGAAGGTGAGCAAACAAGTACAAGTCTCATTTCTCCACATTTTCATAGCTTAGCCCAGTCATTATTTTTGTTGAGAGATGTTAACTTTCCACATTCTTCTTCACTTGCATCTTTTCTTCCAACAGAGAATCTATCTTCTGCATCCAGTACAATGTCCGTGCTTTCATGAACGTCAAGCACTGGCCCTGGATGAAGCTGTATTTCAAGATCAAGCCCCTCCTCAAGAGTGCAGAGACAGAGAAGGAGATGGCCAACATGAAGGAAGAATTTGAGAAGACCAAAGAAGAGCTGGCTAAGTCAGAGGCAAAAAGGAAAGAACTTGAAGAGAAAATGGTGACTCTGATGCAAGAGAAAAACGACTTACAACTCCAAGTTCAATCTGTGAGTATGAGACATTGCACAGTTCAGCTACATACCATCCAATCACTGACTGGATATGAGGCTTTTTTAAACTGAAGGTTTATAAATAAATGGTTTCCACTGAAACATTTGTTGTAATTGTTTACCCTTCAAAAATTCTAAAACTCAGACCTAAAGAAGAGTAGACGCAGTCACAAATTATGTCCTATACGTTCAATGCACATTCATGCATAGTTCAGTCATCAGTGAGCAAAGTCACACACAAAAAAATCCATAAACATTTTCCTTTCTTTCTAGAACCTTCCCTTGCATTATAATGTTCTCCTCTTAATAAATGTTTTTGTGCATAGAATGGAAGTTATGTTGTTTTTACCAGGACAGAAAAAAAGAATAAATTAATCCCCCCTCAAATGTGAGAAAACTGATCCCTAGAATGAATAAGTAACTTTTCCAAAGTAGCCAAGGAGCAGATTTTGCCAAAAGGCTAATTTTACTGATTTGACCTTCCACACATGGATATTTGGAAGAAATTCACTATTATATTTATTTAATCAGTAGACTGCAATTACTAACATTTTGTCCATTTGATTAAGTTGACAGGTTAGTTGGCATATGTGTTGACCATTCTCACTGAGTCATGGAAGTTTACTCCCTTTAATACATTGTTGTGTATTTGCAGATACAGCTTAAACAAATGAATATGTTTCCTTTCCCCCTCTAGGAAGCAGATGGCTTGGCTGATGCAGAGGAAAGGTGTGACCAGTTGATTAAAACCAAAATCCAACTTGAGGCAAAAATCAAAGAGCTAACTGAGAGAGCAGAGGATGAGGAAGAGATCAATGCTGAGCTGACAGCCAAGAAGAGGAAATTGGAGGACGAATGTTCAGAACTGAAGAAAGACATAGATGACCTTGAGCTGACACTGGCCAAGGTTGAGAAGGAGAAACATGCCACAGAGAACAAGGTACAAATCGTGACACATTTTAAAGTGTTTACAAGTGCGAGCTTGTAACTGATGTATTTCAACTGCATGTTTAATCCTGAAATTATTGAATATGAAAAGATAATACTGCTATAATTATGTCATCTCTTTAGTCTTCATCATCTTTATCCATTTACCTTGACCTTTATCTCCCATATTTTTCAGTTACATAGGCCTGGGTTAACTTCTTGTTTCCATTCTTCATCTCAGGTTGACATTATTCTAAAATATTACCATGTTTCTCATCAAGGCAACAGGATGTCATTAATATTCCTGTAATTTGTTTAACTCTAAAGGTGAAAAACCTCACAGAAGAGATGGCAGGCCTTGATGAAAACATTGCAAAACTGACCAAGGAGAAGAAGGCCCTTCAGGAGGCCCACCAGCAGACCCTGGATGACTTGCAGGCAGAAGAAGACAAAGTCAACACCCTGACCAAATCTAAAACCAAGCTAGAACAGCAAGTGGATGACGTAAGTGTGAAAAACACAGTGTTCCCTCTTAAGGTGAAATAAACAATTGTGACACACAACTATCAGGGATGCTCATAAGCCTTTAATTGCTGATTTGGAAATAATAATTAAAGCTTTCATGCTATTTGCTATATCTTTAAAAATACTCCTGTGTCTTTGAAAGCTACGTTCAGTGCTTAACAACTGAAACAAATAAAATGCATTATAAACTTAGCTTGAAGGATCTCTGGAACAAGAGAAGAAACTGCGCATGGACTTGGAGAGAGCCAAAAGGAAACTGGAGGGTGACCTAAAATTGGCCCAAGAATCCACAATGGATATAGAAAATGATAAGCAGCAACTGGATGAGAAACTTAAAAAGTGAGTATGACAGAATACATTTGTAAGCGGCTTACTATCTGGATCTCAAAAATATTCCTTTATGGCACACAGAAAAAAACAATACAAATAATGACATCTTTGACTTTTGTACTTAATCAAAATGTTACATTACTGACTTATAAAACATGTACTTAGCACCTCCTTAACACCAGCCATATAAAAATGTTCAGTTACACATAAAAAAGACTGGCAAGAGGACACAGCGTGAGCTAACATGCTGCTCGCCTAACAGGAAGGAGTTTGAAATGAGCAATCTGCAAAGCAAGATTGAAGATGAACAGGCCCTCGCGATGCAGTTGCAAAAGAAGATCAAGGAGTTACAGGTAAGTCCATGGTTTCCATCAGTCTCATGCAACATGACAAAATTCCCAATGAGCTCAAAGGAGCTCACAATGAGCTTCTCCCCACCTCCAGGCCCGCATCGAGGAGCTGGAGGAGGAGATCGAGGCCGAGCGCGCCTCCCGCGCCAAAGCAGAGAAGCAGCGCTCAGACCTCTCTCGGGAACTGGAGGAGATCAGCGAGCGGCTGGAAGAAGCCGGCGGGGCCACTTCCGCCCAGATTGAGATGAACAAGAAGCGCGAGGCCGAGTTCCAGAAGATGCGCCGGGACCTGGAGGAGGCCACGCTGCAGCACGAGGCCACGGCGGCCGCTCTTCGCAAGAAGCACGCGGACAGTGTGGCCGAGCTGGGGGAGCAGATCGACAACCTGCAGAGGGTCAAGCAGAAGCTGGAGAAGGAGAAGAGCGAGATGAAGATGGAGATTGACGACCTGGCCAGCAACATGGAGACTGTCTCCAAAGCCAAGGTATGTACTAACCTGTCCCATTTCATCTTATTTACCATGACTCAAAATGATTGAGTTTCTATATGATCTAATCTAACTGTACAAGCCTTAGATGTTATCTCAAACTTTAAAATTATTATTAATAGGTATTACTATATTGAAATGAATCATTTCAATCTTCCTGTCTCCTTTGTAGAAAAATCACTTTAAACTTTGTCACTATTACCACGAAACAATGAAAATACAGAAAAAAAAACTTATGTAAAAACCATATTCTCCATGATGCAGAATTTAAATGACGTTCTAGTTTTCCAAAAGACAATAATCTAACTTTTAAATAGCTCATTTATTCATTTAGCCAAAATCAGGTGCCTCTGACTTCGCATCCAAGGCACTGTGCAGGGCTTTGCAGTAGAAAGGAAGGTAAAGAAAACTCAGCCCCTTTGTGCAAAGACTTACAGACTTACAAAGAGAAGTCTCCCCAGACTTACAAAGGGAAGCATGTTATCTTTCCCTGTTTTCTACTTCCCACCACAGGGAAACCTTGAGAAAATGTGCCGGACACTAGAGGACCAACTGAGTGAAGTGAAAACTAAGGAAGAGGAGCAGCAGCGCCTAATCAATGAACTGTCAGCCCAGAAGGCACGTCTACACACAGAGTCAGGTCAGTGAACGTGGAGAGGCTGGAGTGCAGGGTACACCTATCAAAATGGAATCATTTCTTTGGCCAGGTACACCCCTTTATCATTGATATGTTATTCCTCTGTCTTTTTACTGTGAGACAGTAGGATGATTACAAGTTATAATCAGAAAAAAATTTAATCTCAATGGGCTGAAGAGATTTTTTTTTTTTGGCTCAGCATTACTCAAACCACCCCCTCTCAACCTTAAAGTACCAAAGAAAACTCCCACACTTTTTGAAGAAAAGAGCAAGAAATAAACTTCTCAACAGTTTATTTGAGTTACTCTCAAATAAAGCTCTTGAGTTACTCTCCTTGTCATATGAAATAACAGAGTTCTGGTGTTATTTCATTCATTAAGTTATTCTTCACCTAGACAACAGAACTAAATCACCACATTCTGTCTCTCACAGGTGAATTTTCACGACAGCTAGATGAGAAAGATGCTATGGTATCTCAGCTATCCAGAGGCAAACAAGCATTTACGCAACAAATTGAGGAATTAAAGAGGCAGCTAGAAGAGGAGACTAAGGTGAGAATTCTCCAGTTGATACATTCAGTCACTTGAACTCTGCAACATGTCACACTATCCAACTCCACACTGAGAGTATCAGTAATCAGAACATAAACTTATAGTGCACACTTTCTGTTGGTCCAGGCCAAGAGTGCCCTGGCCCACGCCCTGCAGTCAGCCCGCCATGACTGTGACCTGCTGCGGGAACAGTACGAGGAGGAGCAGGAAGCCAAGGCTGAGCTGCAGAGGTCAATGTCCAAGGCCAACAGCGAGGTGGCCCAGTGGAGGACCAAGTATGAGACAGATGCCATTCAGCGCACGGAGGAGCTGGAGGAGGCCAAGTATGAGCTCTTAGCAAGGCGGGTGGAAAGAAATAGAAGCTTTAAAATAGTGAAGAAAAAAGAAAGAGACTATCCCATGGAGATAGGGGAAGGATTTCAGCCTAAATATGCAGAGTGGTAGACTCCACCATATTCTCCTTCTGTCAGCCCAGTGTATATCCACTAGAGAATGGGCCAAGACCAGAGCCCTCACCCTATTCTGGTCTGTTACAAAAGCAACTTAAATTTCTTTCCACCAAAAAGAATTAATAACTATCAGCATATCCTTTATGAATTAAGAATAATTCATTTTCTTTAATATAAGGAAAAACAGAGGTACTGAGACTACCTAGTACATTATTATGAATATTATAATTAACAGCAATCCATTTATCCTTACCTGGAGTATTATTAGTTCAGAATAAGACTATCATACTTTCCTGTCATTTAACTAACAACCAGTACCAATGAACTTACTAATTACACATGCTGTGGAATAAAACTCATGGGAGGTACACATGGAAGGAATATAACCATTATATTCTAGTAAAGGACGTTTTCTAAAGTTTGGCTTATCTCAGCAGTTGTTAGAATTAAACAGAATGAAAGAGTTTGATGAGCTTTTGTAGAGGAAGCATCCTGGTTATGAGTGTGGGCTGAAAGGGAGCAATAAGGCTTTGGAGAAGTGTAATAAGGGAATAATATTATTCTCTCAAGGGACCAAACCCAGAAAACTATTGATTAATTGTATGACATTGACCGTGTCACTCTGGGCCACAGTTTCCCCCTTTGTAAAGAGGACAATACTAGAAAATGGTTGAGGATCCTATTCAGAG
This sequence comes from Cervus canadensis, assembly GCF_019320065.1. Lineage (NCBI taxonomy): Eukaryota > Metazoa > Chordata > Mammalia > Artiodactyla > Cervidae > Cervus > Cervus canadensis. The sequence goes on from NC_057386.1 coordinate 31,145,821, forward strand.
TTAAAAGTCTTTAATGCCGGGCTTCCTGTTCATGGCTGTCCCTTTTTCCTCACCCTCACATCTTCACATTGCTTGCTCCACTAAAGTGCTTACTCAGAATCTCCACACCCCCTCAACCATTACCACCAGCAAACACACCAAAATGACCTCATACATTGTTGAATATCTCCAAGATAAAAAAAGAATTCACTAGGGAAAACAGAATCACAGGAGAGATAAAACAGGTGCTAAGAAGGTATTTTAGAAAACTGTAATAACTTATGGGCAAAGGAGCAAAAAGTCTTGGGGAAAATATGCTAGCCAGCAGCTTTATAAAGTTCATGGTGGTAACTGACTCTGTGCTTGGTCACTCACACTGACCAACTTCTCAGGAAGAAGCTGGCCCAGCGTCTGCAGGATGCTGAGGAACATGTAGAAGCGGTGAATGCCAAATGTGCCTCCCTTGAGAAGACCAAGCAGCGGCTCCAGAATGAGGTTGAGGACCTCATGCTCGACGTGGAGAGGTCCAATGCTGCCTGCGCGGCTCTCGATAAGAAGCAGAGGAACTTTGACAAGGTGGCTCAGCCTATACAAACTCCACCCGTGTTTTATTAATATTTAGTCTCCCTTTCTTCATCAGCTGACAATTTATTGTTTTTCAGATCCTATCAGAATGGAAACAGAAGTATGAGGAAACTCAGGCTGAGCTTGAGGCCTCCCAGAAGGAGTCCCGCTCTCTCAGCACTGAGCTGTTCAAAGTCAAGAATGCCTATGAGGAGTCCCTGGACCAACTTGAAACCCTAAAGAGAGAAAACAAGAACTTACAGCGTGAGTCTTTGTAACCTTTCTATTTCAAAAATGGTAGACAGGTATCTTTTCAATTTTTCATCTTTCTCAACTGAACTTTGTATTTTATTATTAAACTACAGAGGAGATTTCTGACCTGACTGAGCAAATTGCAGAGGGAGGAAAGCATATCCATGAACTGGAGAAAGTAAAGAAACAAATAGAACAAGAGAAGGGTGAACTACAGGCTGCTCTAGAGGAAGCAGAGGTACATGTTTTGTTTGCTCACCTATGCATTATACATAAATTGAAAAATTAATAGCCACTGAGATCTATCACGTTGCAAACTTTCAGGGGATAACTCATGTTATTCAGTAAGAAATATTGAATTGTACCTTAGGAATATAGAGTAAAAGGCTAAACTAAGCTGTATTAGAGTTTGTGAGTTTTTCTAATGCCTTCTTGAAGAAATCATCATAATGTACCCCCCAAAGCACTCCTTAGATAATTTAAATGTTTCTTTTTCTAAAGGCATCTCTTGAGCACGAAGAAGGCAAAATCCTTCGCATCCAACTTGAGTTAAATCAGGTGAAATCAGAGATCGACCGGAAAATTGCTGAAAAAGATGAAGAAATTGATCAGCTAAAGAGGAACCATCTCAGAGTTGTGGAGTCAATGCAGAGCACCCTAGATGCTGAGATCAGGAGCAGGAATGATGCCCTGAGGATCAAGAAGAAGATGGAGGGAGACCTCAATGAAATGGAAATCCAGCTGAACCATGCCAATCGCCAGGCTACTGAGGCAATAAAGAATCTTAGAAACACACAAGGAGTACTGAAGGTACATTAGGATAAACAAACATGGCGTCATACTGTCTGGGAGTAATTGTGTGACTCAAATTTTAGTATTTCAGGAGGACTATAAGCCATAAGTCATCTGAATAGTACAGTAATTAGTTGAAGTTTTGCTGCACACAGTTGAAAAAACAGCTTAATTCTTAAAAGCCCAGGGCAGAATTTACTTTGTCATTTGAAAAGAAGACAAAGTGATGAGGGGTGACAACACAGAGGTAGTAATGAACAATTTTAGCTACATACCACTGCACAAATCACTTCACTTACATGGACTGCATGTGTTTAATGTATAAATAGAAACATAATATGTATATCTCTGTTTATTTAACATTTATAAAATAAGACCATTTTATTAGCTCATCTCTAAGGATACTTTCCTAATCCAAAATTGTATAGCTTTATTCGTAGCATTTTCTTTAATGACTCAGGATCTAAAATAATATAACATCACATTCTTGGGTAGAACTGCCACCCAAGCTACAAAGAATTTGTCTTTAAAGAGACTTGAGGATTTTTCCTGTCCAATCAAGCACTCAGTTGTCAAGATCAATGTGTGTACATGACCCTAAAGTTGTATTTGCTTTAACTGGAGCATGAGTAACAGCCCTTTGCTCCATCTGCGCAGGACACTCAGCTCCACTTGGATGATGCCATCAGGGGCCAGGATGACCTTAAGGAGCAGCTGGCCATGGTTGAGCGCAGAGCCAACCTGATGCAGGCTGAGATTGAAGAGCTGAGGGCATCGCTGGAACAGACAGAGAGGAGCAGGCGAATGGCAGAGCAAGAGCTTTTGGACGCCAGTGAGCGTGTGCAGCTCCTGCACACACAGGTGAGGTCTGGGACTATGGTTGAGCAAATGCACTCCCTGAAGCTGAAGACCATTGCAGAGGATAAGCTTGTTCAACAGTAAGGAGGAACCTTGGCAAGGGTCCCTCCCAGGAGGTCAGGAAAATGTACAGCAGTAAATACGCACCGGGGTCCAGCAGATTCACAAATACATTTATAGGCTGGCTTAATCATGTTGATTTGAAATAATTTACTGTTCTAGAAACTTCTGTTTAAAAAAAAGCACAAAAGACCCCCTACTAACAATCATATTTACAACATCGGTAACACGTCTTATCTTGTAACTCTAAGCTGCAAAGAGATAAATCAAATGCAGGAAGGCCACAGTACCTCTAGTCAGCATTTGTTGTTTATAATGGATTTGTTAAATCAGTGGTGGCTATATCCTCACAAAGGCTAATACGCAGCACTTAATATTCATGTAATAAATGTTATGGAAATATATTCACAACATAATAAGTTAAAAAAGCAATTTAATCATATAAAAAGCATTATCCTTTCTTTTAAAAATACACAGAAAACATCCAGAAGTGTAAGCAAAGGTTTTATCAACAGTTATCTCTGGGTAGTAAGAATATAGTAATTATTCTTTGTCTCTCCTTTGCTAATTTGTATGTCAACTATTTTTTTTTTACAATAAACATATATTATTGTATACTTTTTTAAAGTTGCAATATATGGAAATAGCCATCATGAAAAGTTAAAATCACATACTACAAAATAATTTTAAAATCAAGTTAAAATGCATTTTTGTTACTCATCATTAGTATCCTTGAATTGACTGCATATTTCAAATACTATCAACTTTCTAAAAATGTAAGAGATCCTTGGTTCATTTTTGTACCAATAATGATGCTATTTATCCATATAGAGCCAACAAATGTGAAAAACAACTAAAAATTAATAATCCATTCATCATGAGCTATGTGATGCTACCTGCAGCACTTCACATTTTTTCCTGGGGCAGTGGTCATGCTTTATACTTACAGCAGCCACTGATAACAGTTGAATATGCTTGGTATCCAAAATCAATTTTCATCTGGAAGAATCTAAAAGAATTTTTATTAATACATGTAGGTAGGTAGAAAGAAGAGAAGTGAAACAGAGTCTACCTTTGATTTGGTGTTTATTCTGAATATTTATGATCAGTAATGTTAATGCCTAGTAAAAATAACAATGTAAATAGGTATAATACAATTAAATGACTTTGTCTTCTTTTTTTACTAATTTGAAACAGAACACTAGCCTGATCAACACCAAGAAGAAGCTAGAGACAGACATCACTCAAATCCAGGGAGAGATGGAGGACATTGTCCAGGAAGCTCACAGCGCAGAAGAGAAGGCCAAGAAGGCCATCACTGATGTGAGCAGAGGGCCATGCCGGGTGGTCAAGCTAGAATCTTGATGGGCTGTCTCACCTTTCTCAACTAGTTTTGTTTTACTGCCAATTAGGCGGCCATGATGGCTGAGGAGCTGAAGAAGGAGCAGGACACCAGTGCCCACCTGGAGCGGATGAAGAAGAACCTGGAGCAGACGGTGAAGGACCTGCAACACCGCTTAGATGAGGCTGAGCAGCTGGCCCTGAAGGGTGGGAAGAAGCAGATCCAGAAGCTGGAGGCCAGGGTGGGTCTCCCAACCTGTTCAACTCCCAGCCTGTTCATGCTGCTAGTTACAGCCAAGTGGCTAACCATCTTTGTACTCTTGCAGGTGAGGGAGCTTGAAAATGAGGTTGAAAATGAACAGAAGCGCAATGCTGAGGCTGTCAAGGGTCTTCGGAAACATGAGAGAAGAGTGAAGGAACTCACTTATCAGGTGACAAGCCTTTCCATGTAATTCAGGCCTACTGCTTTCAAGAAAATAAAAATAAATTGTTTTCAAATTATGACACTATCTATTTGCTACCTCTTTTATTCCAGACTGAGGAGGACCGCAAGAATGTTCTCAGGCTGCAGGACTTGGTGGACAAGTTACAAAGCAAAGTTAAAGCCTACAAGAGACAAGCTGAAGAAGCTGTGAGTACCTCTAAGCAAGAGAGAAAGGTTCAGGAGCAGGGCCAGGTTTTGTGGAGACAAAAGGTCAAAGAATTTAAGATGCTTTTTTTAAGGCAAAGAACACAGAATTGGTAATATGAAATTGGGTTTGAAAAATGAATATTTAGAAGGAAAGAAACCATAACACTAATTACTGGAGCCTTGGAGATTCAGGTTCATTTCTTCTGAGATCTCTTTAAGCAGTTTGCCAGACATGGTAGTATAGAAATGTTTCTTGGTTATAACTCACTTCCCTCCCTATCTAGAACACTCAGCAACAATGAGTACTCACAGAGGTGTGCAAATGAGGGCTCTGAATCTAAGCCTTATTTAAGTTTATGATGAATCCACCTCTGAACATTTCTTTTTCATTTGGTTGCAGTTCTTTCTCATGGGCTTCCCAGGTGGCTCAATAGTGAAGAAACCTCCTGCCAATGCAGGAGACTCTGGTTCAATCCCTGGGTCAGAAAGATACCCTAGAAAAGGACATGGCAACTTACTCCAGTATTCTTGCCTCGGAAATCCCATGGACTGAGGAGCCCGGTGGGCTACAGTCCATGGGGTCACAAAGAGTCGGAGACAACTTAGCAACTGAGCACTTATGCGTGCTTTCTCATACTGTTAATTCTAAAATCCTTCCTTAAGGTTCTCTGCACCCAATACTACCACGGTACCTACTTTTAAGAGTTTGTTTTACAGAAAGAAGGTTGATTCAAATTCCTGCTACTTTGATCTCCCTGTTGTCACTGTAGCATCTTAAGTTTGCCAAGAAGAGAGTTAAATAAGAGATAATGAACAGGGAGTTGTAAGCCCAAACAACACAGAGGCGAATGTGTGGGATGCCCTGTCCCAAACAGGTATATCACCAAAGAACAGAACCTTCTGCTTCTCACTTACGAAGCAAATCCTGTAGCTGCTCCTAGTAACAAAGGCAGTAAGAATCAGGAAATGTCACATTTTCTTGTTCTCTCAAATGCATTTCTTTTCTCAGGAGGAACAATCCAATGTCAATCTTGCCAAATTCCGCAAACTCCAGCACGAGCTGGAGGAGGCTGAGGAACGGGCTGACATTGCCGAGTCCCAGGTCAACAAGCTGCGGCTGAAGAGCCGGGAGGTTCACACAAAAGTCATAAGTGAAGAGTAATTCATTTTAAGGCGAAAAGGTGACCAAAGAAATGCACAAAATGTGAAATTCTTTGTCACTGTCAAATGTAATTTTAATATCAAGGAAATAAACCTGCAAAGAATTTTGCAATCTAAAAATACATGTGCCTCTTAATTACAAGCTCAACAGTGCTATTAGAACTAAGTCATTCATTCAACATTTGTTATGCTCCTACTGTGTGCAATCAGAGATGATGACAAAAAATGAATGTGGTCAGTGAACCAACTTTAATAGAAGGCAAATGAAATGAAGCAAAGGTGTTTAATGGACACTCAATTCCATTCAACCATTTTTACTGAGTACCAAGGACGTGTCTGTACAGAAATGGGCACCGTGGATATGACCACTGTGTCCCTGCTCTTGAAGACCTCAAGCCAGCAAGTCATGGCAATTCAGATTCTGGTACAGTATGCATACTCTAAGAGAAGCATGAAAACAAAGTGTGGTAACAACAGAGAATGAGATGCGAACCTGGGGAATCCAGAAAGGCATCTCAGAGGAGACGGAGTTATCTCCTAACAGATGAGTAGATAGCTATCATGTGAAAGAGAAAAGGAGATGAGCATTCTAAGAAGAGAAAACAGCATGAGATTTCAGAATAGTTGAAGCAGAGGCTCCATGAACAAAGGGCATCTGAGAAGGCCAGAGACGGATGCTGAGACCTGACTGTGAGGGGCACGGTCCCACACGCAGGCCTGAGGAATTAGGACAAACATCTACCTAGTCATATTTCATGTGGAGGAGAGTTGATGTAATTCTGGTAGTAGCATGGAGGATGGAGGAGGATAGGAAAGAACAGTGCCTGGAAAGACTGTGGAGCTTTTTACATGAGATAGACTGCAGATGACAGTGACAGAAATGAACACGAATGCAGAACGAAAGCAGGGTTCCAACACTGCTATAAAGAAAGGCCTGGGAGAGCATGAGAAAGTTAGACAGTTTCATACCACTCAAACCTCACAGTTACTTTGTAGTTACAGATTTTATTTCCTTCAGAGGGAAAAGCTTTTCCTCGGAACCACCTATCTCTCCAAGAAAAAGGACAGAACTTTCAAGATAAATCTTCCTTTTGACCTAATTTCTACACACACTTCTGCTTACCAAGAAACCTAAATTTTCTCAGTACCATACATATTTCAAGCAGGAACTAGAAAAAATAATTTCTTAATATCAAAAAGAATGTGACTGAAATTTTATCACAGCCATTGCCAGAGTGCTTTTTTAAAATACTTTTTAAAGCTTACAATTTGGTTTCACTATGTAGACATTTAAAAACAAGCTAGTAGAACCCCAATTTACTCTTCTACAGTGCATCCCTCTCTCATGAGGAAGCTACTGTGGGAAGCCTCCTTTCCCCAGTGTGGGAATCCTAATTAGCAATAAGGAACCTGCTTCATGAGAAGAGAATTTAAAACCAGTAGAACATAATTATAAGGAATATTTTACCTAGGTCATGATGAAGACTAATGAAATATTCTGCCTGGAGTAGGCATTTACTATCAAATTTTAATTAAACTCTGTAGAGTTAACCTATTGAACTCAAAAGCACTGGGCAATTACTTTATTATCCTGTCTCCTAACTATTTAAATAATTGCTTATGTAGACAGCTGAGAGTGGGTTTCATTATCTAGGGGTCAATTACTCTGGGGTCCTTGATTAAATAAAGCAGCAAGGATTTAGAGTCACAGCTATGCTAGTTAATATTCTTCTTCATCTTCTTCATAGATTAAGTGATTTATAGATTATATCCTTTTGTCTTACAATAAAACCACACCTGATCATATATAAATACTTATAATGCTCTTTGTATTTTCTTTAACTGATATGAGGGATCATGGAGAGTTGGGAACTGTTTCTAAATTACTGATACCAGATACAAGAATCCAAACAGGATGCTAGCAAGGAGAAAGTAGAAGGCTGTCTCCATGATTAATGTTAAATCAGGAAAAATGGAGGCAGTTTAAGTCCAATTCCTTCCTGATAAGTATTGCTTAGACTTACTAGGATGGGAAGAATCTGAGACCGGAAGTAGGCTGTGAAATGTTACAAAGGGCAAGGGACCTTTTTCTCTAACTTACAGATGAATCAACACTGAAATACAAAGGATCATAAGAGATTACTACCAGCAGCTCTATGCCAATAAAATGGACAATTTGGAAGAAATGGACAAATTCCTAGAAAAGTATAACTTTCCAAAACTGAACCAGGAAGAAATAGAAGATCTTAACAGACCCATCACAAGCATGGAAATTGAAACTGTAATCAGAAATCTTCCAGGAAACAAAAGCCCAGGACCAGATGGCTTCACAGCTGAATTCTACCAAAACTTTAGAGAAGAGCTAACACCTATCTTACTCAAACTCTTCCAGAAAATTGCAGAAGAAGGTAAACTTCCAAACTCATTATATGAGGCCACCATCACCCTAATACCAAAACCAGACAAAGATGCCACAAAAAAAGAAAACTACAGGCCAATATCACTGATGAACATAGATGCAAAAATCCTTAACAAAATTCTAGCAAACAGAATCCAACAACATATTAAAAAGATCATACATCATGACCAAGTGGGCTTTATCCCAGGAATGCAAGAATTCTTTAATATCCACAAATCAATGTAATACACCACATTAACAAATTGAAAGATAAAAACCATATGATTATCTCAATAGATGCAGAAAAAGACTTTGACAAAATTCAACATCCATTTATGATAAAAACTCTCCAGAAAGCAGGCATAGAAGGAACATACCTCAACATAATAAAAGCTATATATGACAAACCCACAGCAAACATTATCTTCAATGGTGAAAAATTGAAAGCATTTCCTCTAAAATCAGGAACAAGACAAGGGTACCCACTCTCACCACTACTATTCAACATAGTTTTGGAAGTTTTTGCCACAGCAATCAGAGCAGAAAAAGAAATAAAAGGAATCCAGATAGGAAAAGAAGAAGTGAAACTCTCGCTGTTTGCAGATAACATGATCCTCTATATAGAAAACCCTAAAGACTCTACCAGAAAATTACTAGAGCTAATCAATGAAATATAGTAAAGTTGCAGGATATAAAATTAACACGCAGAAATCCCTTGCATTCCTATACACTAACAATGAAAAAACAGAAAGAGAAATTAAGGAAACAATATCATTCACCATTGCAACAAAAAGAATAAAATACTTAGGAGGATATCTACCTAAAGAAACAAAAGACCTATACATAGAAAACTATAAAACACTGATGAAAGAAATCAAAGAGGACACAAATAGATGGAGAAATATACCGTGTTCATGGATTGGAAGAATCAATATTGTGAAAATGAGTATACCATTCAAAGCAATCTATAGATTCAATGCAAGCCCTATCAAGCTACCAACGGTATTCCTCGCGGAATTAGAACAAATAATTTCACAATTTGTATGGAAATACAAAAAACCTCAAAGAGCCAAAGCAATCTTGAGAAAGAAGAATGGAACTGGAGGAATCAACCTGCCTGACTTCAGACTCTACTACAAAGCCACAGTCATCAAGACAGTATGGTACTGGCACAAAGACAGAGATATAGATCAATGGAACAAAATAGAAAGCCCAGAGATAAATCCACGTACCTCCGGACACCTTATCTTCGACAAAGGAGGCAAGACTATACAATGGAAAAAAGACAACCTCTTTAACAAGTGGTGCTGGGAAGACTGGTCAACCACTTGTAAAAGAATGAAACTAGAACACTTTCTAACACCATACACAAAAATAAACTCAAAATGGATTAAAGATCTAAATGTAAGACCAGAAACTATAAAACTCCTAGAGGAGAACATAGGCAAAACACTCTCCGACATAAATCACAGCAAGATCCTCTATGACCCACCTCCCAGAATATTGGAAATAAAAGCAAAACTAAACAAAAGGGACCTAATGAAACTTAAAAGCTTTTGCACTACAAAGGAAACTATAAGTAAGGTGAAAAGACAGCCCTCAGATTGGGAGAAAATAATAGCAAATGAAGAAACAGACAAAGGATTAATCTCAAAAATATACAAGCAACTCCTGCAGCTCAATTCCAGAAAAATAAATGACCCAATAAAAAAATGGGCCAAAGAACTAAACAGACATTTCTCCAAAGAAGACATACAGATGGCTAGCAAACACATGAAAAGATGCTCAACATCACTCATTATCAGAGAAATGCAAATCAAAACCACAATGAGGTACCATTATACACCAGTCAGAATGGCTGCTATCCAAAAGTCTACAAGCAATAAATGCTGGAGAGGGTGTGGAGAAAAGGGAACTCTCTTACACTGTTGGTGGGAATGCAAACTAATACAGCCACTATGGAGAACAGTATGGAGATTCCTTTAAAAACTGGAAATAGAACTGCCATATGACCCAGCAATCCCACTCCTGGGCATACACACTGAGGAAACCAGATCTGAAAGAGACACGTGTACCCCAATCTTCATTGCAGCACTGTTTATAATAGCCAGGACATGGAAGCAACCTAGATGCCCATCAGCAGACGAATGGATAAGGAAGCTGTGGTACATATACACTATGGAATATTACTCAGCCATTAAAAAGAATTCATTTGAATCAGTTCTAATGAGATGGATGAAACTGGAGCCCATTATACAGAATGAAGTAAGCCAGAAAGATAAATACCAATACAGTATACTAATGCATATATATAGAATTTAAAAAGATGGTAATGATAACCCTATATGCAAAACAGAAAAAGAGACACAGATGTACAGAACAGACTTTTAGACTCTGTGGGAGAAGGCGAGGATGGGATGTTCTGAGAGAACAGCATTGAAACAAGTATACTATCGAGGGTGAAACAGATCACCAGCCCAGGTTGGATGCATGAGACAAGTGCTCAGGGCTGGTGCACTGGGAAGACCCAGAGGGATGGGATGGAGAGGGAGGCGGGAGCAGGGATCGGGATGGGGAACACATGTAATTCCATGGCTGATTCATGTCAATGTATGGCAAATATCACTACAATATTGTAAAGTAATTAGCCTCCAACTAATAAAAATAAATGGGAAAAAAATAAAAAATAAAAATAAATAAAATAAAATAAAATAAAATGTATGCAAGCAGAACTAAACAGAGATGGCCATGCCCTAGTGCTTTTGTATCTAGCCAGGCACCATTATACTAAAACATCTCCTAAAAATTTGTACAAAGGCCAGTTTCTTTACCTCTCTATGCTCTTAGGACCATGACAACTGAAAGCAAAATCTGGGACCATTAACATACTGATACTTGAAAATATCGTGAATGTTTTCCCCTCAATTCTTAAGTCCTCACATAAGCAATAGACACCAAAATCAGAAGAAATCTCAAGATCCCTCTACTCCAAAACAGTACTTCCCCTTCTCTCAATCGTCTCTCTACATATCCTACTCTTAGAGGTTGAATCCTTGGCTTCTTCGACGATGTTCACTTTAATCTCTAATTAAATTGAGAATATACTAATCTCAACTAATACTCTAGCTATAATTATTGGCTAACCAACTAAAAAAGCATAGAAAGAGGTCTCTTGAGATGTGCCTGAAGGAAGGCAAGCTGGAGACAGGGAAAGACAGAGATAAGAAAATGTATCCACAGAGGCCATTTACTAACGATTTTGCTGAGGGCTGCCTCGGAGAATTAAGACTGCCAGCATCCTTCCTCAAGAGCCAAGAGATTACTTGAACCTCTTCTTTAGTGCTGCTCAAATGTAGCATGCATCAGAGTCATCTAGAGGTCCTGTTAAAATGCAGGTTTTTGGGTCTCGCTTCCAGAGTTCCTTATTCAGTGGGTCTATGTTAGGACCCAAGAATTTGTATTTTTAACAATGCCCCAAGTGATGTTAATGCTGCTGCTAGTTCAGTGATTACATTCTGAAAACCATGGCTCTAAATTATGACCAAATATTTCACAAAGAAATTACATACGATGTACTATTGCCCACATATACACCTATCAATTCAGCCCAACCTCTCTGGGCCTCAGTTTCTTCATCTATAAAATGAAAAAGCTGAGCTAAAATACCATGTAAATGCCTTTGAGTTCATGTTGGAAAGCACTGTCATTATAATTATATGAAATAATTATAATATCTTACATCTGTAGACTCTTTTATTTGCAAAACATTTTCACATACAATTTATCAGTCACTAAACATTCACAATGATGTGAGACAGACAGAATCCTTTTGGAAACTGAGATACAAAGAGGACAATGGTTTGCCATAGTTGCATAATTAACAGATAATAGAGTGAGACCTAGACCTGTATCTTCTAACTCAATCCTGGAAGAACTGAGGAACCCAGCCTAGCCTGACCAGTGAGAGGTGCTGATGACAACCTTCCCCTAGAAACAAGGTCAGTAATCTGCATTTCATGAGAGGAAAGGAAGGGTGAGTGCTCTTCACCTGGACATTCATATAGCTCACACCTTCATAGCTGCAGGATTGAAGTCTATTACACCTTCTTAGAGAGGCCTTCCCCAGCTACTCAGTATCAAAAGACAACCCCTTCCCTGTCCTACCAATTATACTTCTAACTCCTTGGATTCGCTTCAAATGTCTCCATGCACCGAATCACCCCTTGATTTTTTAAAATTTATTTACTTAATTTAAATGGAGGCTAATTTCTTTACAATATTGTAGTGGTTTTTGCCATACATTGACATGAATCAGCCCCGGGTGTACGTGTGCCCCCCATCCCCCCGTCCTGAACCTCCTCCCACCTCCCTCCCCATCCCATCCTTCAGGGTTGTCCCAGTGCACTGGCTTTGAGTGCCCTGTTTCACGCATCAAACTTGGACTGGTGATCTATTTCACATATGTTAATATACATGTTTCAATGCTATTCTCTCAAATCATTTCTCCCTCGCCTTCTCCCACAGAGTCCAAAAGTCTGCTCTTTATATCTGTGTCTCTTTTGCTGTCTCACATATAGGGCCATTGTTACCATCTTTCTAAATTCCATATATATGCGTTAATATACTATATTGGTGTTTTTCTTTCTGACTTACTTCACTCTGTATAATAGGCTCCAGTTTCACCCACCTCATTAGAACTGATTCAAATGAATCTTTTTTAATAGCTGAGTAATATTTCAATGTGTATATGTACCACAGCTTTCTTATCCATTCATCTGCTGGTGGACATCTAGGTTGCTTCCATGTCCTGGCTATTGTAAACAGTGCTGTGATGAACATTGGGGTACACGTGTCTCTTTCAATTCTGGTTTCCTCAGTGTGTATGCCCAGCAGTGGGATTGCTGGGTTGTATAGCAGTTCTATTTCCAGTTTTTTAAGGAATCTCCATACTGTTCTCCATAGTGGCTATGCTAGTTTGCATTCCCACCAACAGTGTAAGAGAGTTCCCTTTTCTCCACACCCTCTCCAGCATTTATTGCTTGTAGACTTTTGGATAGCAGCCATTCTGACCAGCGTGAGATGGTACCTCATTGAGGTTTTAATTTGCATTTCTCTGATAGTGAGTGATGTTGATCTTTTCATGTGTTTGTTAGCCATCTGTATATGTTCTTTGGAGAAATGTCTGTTTAGTTTTTTGGCCCATTTTTTTTTATTGGGTCATTTATTTTTCTGGAATTGAGCTGCAGGAGCTGCTTGTATATTTTTGACATTAATTCTTTGTCAATTGCTTCAATTGCTATTATTTTCTCCCATTCTGAAGGCTGTCTTTTCACCTTGCTTAGTTTCCTTTGTAGTGCAAAAGCTTTTAAGTTTAGTTAGGTCCCATTTGTTTATTTTTGTTTTTATTTCCATTACTCTGGGAGGTGGGTCATAGAGGATCCTGCTGTGATTATGTCAGATAATGTTTTGCCTATGTTTTCCTTTAGGAGTTTTATAGTTTCTGGTCTTACATATAGATCTTTAATCCATTTTGAGTTTATTTTTGTGTATGGTGTTAGAAAGTGTTCTAGTTTCATTCTTTTACAGGTAATTGACCAGTCTTCCCAGCACCACTTGTTAAAGAGATTGTCTTTTCTCTATTGTATAGTCTTGCCTCCTTTGTCAAAGATAAGGTGTCCGGATTTATCTCTGCACTTTCTATTTTGTTCCATTGATCTATAATTCTGTCTTTGCACCAGTACCATGCTGTCTTGATGACTACAGCTTTGCAGTATAGTCTGAAGTCAGGCAGGTTGATTCCTCCAGTTCCATTCTTCTTTCTCAAGAATGCTTTGGCTATTCTAGGTTTTTTGTATTTCTATATAAACTGTGAGATTATTTGTTCTAGTTCTGTGAAAAATACTGTTGGTAGCTTGATAAGGATTGCATTGAATCTATAGATTGCTTTGGGTAGTATGCTCATTTTCACTAAATTGATTCTTCTGATCCATGAACATGGTATATTTCTCCATCTATTTGTGTCATCTTTGATTTCCTTCATCAGTGTTTTATAGTTTTCTATATATAGGTCTTTTGTTTCTTTACAGGTGAATTCTACCAAAAATTTAGAGAAGAGCTTACACCTATCCTACTCAAACTCTTCCAGAAGATTGCGGAGGGAGGTAAACTGCCAAACTCATTCTATGAGGCCACCATCACCCTAATACCAAAACCAGACAAAGATGCCACACAAAAAAATAAAACTACAGGTCAATATCACTGATGAACACAAATGCAAAATTCCTCAACAAAATTTTACAAACAGAATCCAACAACATATTAAAAAGATCATACATCATGATCAAGTGGGCTTTATCCCAGGGATGCAAGGATTCTTCAATATTTGCAAATCAATCAAAGTGATACACCACATTAACAAATTGAAAGATAAAAACCATATGATTATCTCAATAGATGCAGAGATAGCCTTTGGCAAAATTCAACATCCATTTATAATAAAAACCCTCCAGAAAGCAGGCATAGAAGGAACATACCTCAACATAATAAAAGCCATATATGATAAACCCACAGCAAACATCATCCTCAATGGTAAAATATTGAAAGCATTTCCCCTAAAGTCAGGAACAAGACAAGGGTACCCACTCTCACCACTACTATTCAACATAGTTTTGGAAGTTTTGGCTACATCAATCAGAGAATAAAAAGAAATAAAGGAAATCCAGACTGGAATAGCAGAAGTAAAACTCTCACTGTTTGCAGTTGACATGATTCTCTACAAAGAAAACCCTAAAGACAGCACCAGAAAATTACTAGAGCTAATCAATGAATATAGTAAAGTTGCAGCATATAAAATTAATACACAGAAATCCCTTGCATTTCTATTCACTAGCAATGAGGAAACGGAAAGAGAAATTAAGGAAATGATTCCATTCACCATTGCAATGAAAATAATAAAATATTTAGGAATAAATCACCCCTTGATTTTTAACTTACTTGTTAATATCTCTCTCCCTCAGCTAAAATAAAAACTCCACAAGGGCAGGACTTTGTTTTGTTCACTGTTGAATGTCTGATGACTTGAACACTGCCTGGCATGTAACAAGTACTCAAGAAATATTTGTGGGATGAATAATAATCCAGTAATAATTTAATGTGTGCCATGCACAGTGTTAGGGATTTTACATGCATTATCCCAAAATAAATCTCAAACCAGATGATATTTTAATTCCACTTTCTCAGTATTCAATAGAAATTAAACAAAAAAATCAGTAAGGATACTTCTGTCTCCAGGAAGATGAGGTAGACCTGCTTTCCCCTGTTCCTCCCACTAATAACAGCTAAAACTCCCTGGACATTAGACATAAAACTAACCTAAGAAATTCTGAAAGTGGAGAGAAGAAGATAGACCAGCTAGGTAAGTTCTCCAGGTTTTCTTTTTGCCTAATATGCCCCAGACTTGAAATTGAAGAAGCAGACAACACAGAAACACAAATGGGTGCAGACCAAGAAAGCCCCAACAAGAATCTTTTCTCTCTAACCTAAGTACAAAGTAATGGGCAGCCTAGCAACAGAAAAACTTTTAGGTAACTGATCCAATCCAACCAAAAAACAAAACAAACAAACAAAAAACTATGGCTCTATCCCACCACCAGCAAAAGTCAAGGAGAAAATCTATTCTTCCACCCCCATGAGGCCATAATGAGGTGCCCCACCACCACCACTAGGGTGGTGTCAGGAGAGTCCAAATAAGAAGACAAGACTTTCATGCTTGCTAGCCAGTAATGGGACCCCACAAATGTGGTCAATAGATGGGATCCTTGACTCTCAGCCACCAGGTAACTCTTGTCCTTTTCACTGTCAAAGGAGGCCTAATGGGAAGTCAGCATTTTCACAACTGCACAGTGGTAATGAGGCTACTGGCCCCTAACTGTGGAGGCAGAGACAACCACTTGGAAGACATCCATCTGCACCCAGGATTAATAAGGAGACTTCCCTCTCAAGTGTTAACAGAAAGAAACCTGGATTCGTACCTCCACCTGGCAGTAACAAAGTAGTACCACCCCCTTAACTTAACGGAACAATGTCACAGAAAGTTAGGTGAAAGCTTTAAATAAGATCCAGAATTACAGAACATAATACAAAAATGTCTAGGCTTCAGCTGAAAATCACTCATCATTCAAGAAGATCTCATACTGAATAAAAAAAAAAAAGGATAAATGACTAGAAAAAGTCAAAATCAAGATGATATGAGATGTTACAATTACCTGACAAAGATTTTAAAGCATCTACAATAAAAATGCCTCAAAGAGCAATTATGAACATGCTTGAAACAAATGTAAAAATATTTTTTTTTACAGCAAAGAAACAGAAGATCTAAAAATCTAAAATGGAAATTTTAGAAGTGAAAAATACAATAACAAATTTTAAAAATGCAATGAACAGGCTCGATGGAAAAATGGAGGGGACAGAGGAGAGAATCAGTGAACTGGAATATGGAACAGAAATGACCCAACCTGAACAAGTGAAAGAAAATGAACACGAAAATGTACAGAGCCTAAGGGTTCCACGGCTCCATAACAAACAAACCTAACATTCATGTTATCAGAGTCCTGAATGAAGAGAAGGAACAGAGTGAAAAAGTACTCAAAGAAATAATGGCTGAAAAGTTCTAAATTTGTCAAGAGACATAACCAACAGATTGAATAAGAAGTTTATTCAAGTAGGGTAAACTCAAATCCACAGCAAATTCTATCATAAATGTCTGAATCCTAAAGGCAAAGAAAAATATCTTGGAAGCAGTCAGACATACCATTTAATCAATAACAAAAAACAAAACAAAAAACAACAACCTGATTAAAAAAAAGGCAGAGGAGTTAATTAGACATTTTTCCAAAGAAGATATATAGATGGCCAAGAGGCACATGAAAAGATGTTCAATATCACTGATTACAGGAAAATGCAAATCAAAACCACAATGAGACATCACCCCAAGCCTGTTAGAATGACTTTATCAAAAAGAAAAAGAAATAACAAGTGTTGGCAAAGATGTGAAGAAAAAAGACCCATCATGAACTGCTAATGGGCATGTAAATTGATTATAGCCTCTGTGGAAAACAGTACAGCGATTCCTCAGAAAATTAAGACTAGAACTCCCATTTGATCCAACTGTCCCACTTCTGGATATTTATTCAGAGAGTATGAAAACATTAAAAATATATATGTGCTCCTATGTTCATTCTCAGCATTATTACAACAGTGAAGATAAAAAAAAACAACCTAAGTACCCACCGATGGATGAATGGATAAAGAAGATGTATACAGAATAGAATACTACTTAGCCATAAAAAGGTGAATTCTTGTCATAAACAACAACATGGATAGACCTTGAGGGTATTATGCTAAATGAAATAAATCAGATAGAAAAAGACAAATATATGATTTCACTCATATGTGGGATAAACAAACAAACAAAAGAAAACACATAGATAGAGAACAAAACAGAACAGTGGTTACCAGAGGAGAAGGGGACTGGGGAAAGGAAAAATGGGTAAAGGGGGGTCAACTATATGGTGACTAGGTAGAAACTAAACTTCTGGTGATGAGCACATTGCAGTGCATACAGGAACTGAAATGCAAACATGAAATGTACACATAAAACTTACCATACACTTCCAAAACGAAGATATGTGAAGGTCCAATAATCAGATTTAAAGATGTTCAATATCACTGGTCTAGAGGATACTGATTAAAATCACAAGAAGCTTCTACTATACATCCATAAGAATGGCTAAAATTATAAAGACTGACAATGACAAGTATTGACAAGGATGCTGGACAACTACATTTTTCATGTATACCAGTAAGGATGTAAAATGGTTCAATTCTTTTTTAACTGGCCATTTCTTATAAATTAAGTACATACCTTTACACCTTTTGATGTAGCTATTCTACTCCTTAGATTTAACAAAAGAAAGAAAAGATATGCCCAAAAAAGGAAAGAATATGGTTTGGCAAGAGAATAGATGAAAAAAACATGGTATATCCTCACAACAGACTACTATTCACCAATAAAAAGAAATGAAAGAGCATAGATGAATCTAAACAACATTCCTCTTTGGCACGAGTCATGAAAAGACAGTAGTTACTTTGTTTTCTTGAAGATAAGATAACTAGAAAAGATAGAAGTGCCTCAAGTGGCTGTAATTCCTCTGCTTCTCTTCAATCAAGAGAAAAAGTAGAAAAATCCTTAGGGCAAAGAGAACCCTGGACTTGTAAGCTAATTCTTGGAAAGGATCAGAGTAAAAGGACCATTAGATACAGTAACTTAATGATGGCTCTGGGCTTAATTATAAGCAGATACCAGTGAGAAGAGCAAGGACAATGGATATAAGCCAGACCTTGGAAGAACTTTTGCTCCAAGTTAAAAGAAATGAGTTGTCACACAAGAATTGTGTAAGAGATATCTGCATTGGAGAAGGGTTGGAATACAGCAATAAATAAGTTTTAGCAAAATTCAGCTCACAGCCTAGTTTTATTATACATTGCCATCAAAACTCTTGACATGCTTGTTTACTGTCATTTTAAATAATGTTTTCCATTTCCAGGGTTGCATCTCAAAGAAAACAAGTGGAAAATGCATTATGTTGATCCCTATCTCAGATTAAAGTGAGTGTAAGGTTTCAACTACTCACCACATAATCAGAGCATCACTGCTTAACAGGTGGCCACTTAATTAATCACAGACAAAGTAACTGAAGGGACATTTGTTTCCAAAGTTTTGCTATTAGAAGAAACATTAGATGCACAGCCTTGGCATACCTCCTGTCCCTCCCACCCCCACCCCGTTCTATAGGAAAAGAGTAAGATGGCAATTACTGCAATTTTAAATCTAAAAAAATGGAATTTTACACCCTTACCCACAGCATATAAGAGCATACACTCCTCCACATCACCATTTGCTACTATCAATTTTGATGACATATTTACGATCATTTAAAAAATCAAAATGGAGTAACTATGGTTCTGGCATCCAAAATGGAGCCAGATGGACATTTTACATGTGGTTCAAGACATGTTCCTACATCAAAACTTGAATTTTCTCTGAAATGTATCAAACTCAAGGACACCAACAACCATTTTCAAAACATTATAACTCTACAAACTTTAAGTTTTAAAGTACTCTCCCCACCATATAATCATTACAGACCCAACAAATCCTTGCTTAACAAGCACCTTCACTTTTTACCTGTTCCAATCCTACTTCCTGACAGTTTATGCAACCTTGTGGGGTTTTGCCTATATAAATCTTCCCCATTTTGTAGCCTAGCAGAACACAATTCAAGCGCTTCTTGTCCTAATAAAGAATAAAGCCCAAATAAATGCCTCTCTATTCCAATCAAGTCCCCATTTTTGAAATTTTAGTTCAGTTTTTGGTTTTGGTTTTGTTCAACCTGATGGGTGAAATATATACCAGTTGTTATTTGGTTTTGAATATTCTGAACTTTGAGTATTTTCAAGTTTATTGGCCACTTGTATTGCCTCTTCCATTAACTGTCTGTCTGTATCTTTTGGCTACTTTTTCTATTTACTCGTATCTCCATTTCTTGTTTTTGTTTTTGTTTTTGTTTTTGTTTTTTTTTTTACAGTTTTGCTTTAATGCTTAAGATTTCAATTCATCTAGCATTTATTTTTATAAATGGTGTCAGGCAAGGACCTAATTGTCCTTTCTCTCTCCTCCTCCAAGTGATCTGAAGTGCTATCTTTTGATATACTAAATTTCTGAACATGCCAGAACTCATTTTTGGACTACTAATAGTAGTTCTACTAATCTACTCATCTTCACCTACACTAACTTCACACTATTTCCATCACTACATTTCTTAAAATATGTTTGATGTCAGGTAGGGTGGGTTTGACCTACACACAGCATATTAAAAAGCAGAGACACCACTTTGCTGACAAAGGTTGGTATATTCAAAGTTATGGTTTTCTCAGTAGTCATGTAGGATGTGAGAATTGGACCATAAAGAAAGCTGAATGCTGAAGAATTGATGCTTTTGAACTGTGGTATTGGAGAAGACTCTTGAGAGTCCCTTGGACAGCAAGATCAAACCTGTTAGTCCTAAAGGAAATCAGCCCTGCATATTCATTGGAAGGACAGATGATGAAGCTCCAATACTTTGGTCACCTGATGCAGAGAACTGACTTATTAGAAAAGACACCGATGCTGGGAAAGGTTGAAGGCAGGAAGAGAAGGGGACAACAGAGGATGAGATGGTTGAATGGCATCACCGGCTCAATGTACATGAGTTTGAGCAAGCTCCAGCAGTTGGTGATGGACAGGGAAGCCTGGCATGCTGCAGTCCACAGGGTCGCAAAGAGTTGGACACAACTGAGTGACTGAACTGAACTCAAGGGTGGGCTTGTTACTTTGCTGTCAGTAAAAGTTTATTATTCCTGGAGACTTGCATTCTTTTACTACAAACTAATATTGCAATTTGCTGTTGAATTACAGCTCTATCCTTTGTCTATTACTTCCAAATCTGCTCCCTTTCCATGGAGAAACATTACAGTAATCTCAGGAAATTTTGTTTTCATTGTCTTGGGGTAGAATAAATTAAGTGATTCCTAAACATCTACTGTTCATGGGTTCTCAAGGCAAGAATAATGAAGTGGTTTGCCATTCCCTTCTCCAGTGGACCACATTCTGTCAGACCTCTCCACCACGACCCCTCCATCTTGGGTGGTCCCACACTGCATGGCTTAGTTTCATATGGCAGAAAGTGAAGAAGAACTAAAGAGCCTCTTGATAAAAGTGAAAGAGGAGAGTGAAAAGTTGGCTTAAAGCTCAACATTCAGAAAACTAAGATCATGGCATCTGGTCCCATCACTTCATGGCAAACAGATGGGGAAATGGTGGAAACAATGGCTGACTTTATTTTGGGGGGCTCCAAAATCACTGCAGGTGGTGATTGCAGCCATGAAATTAAAAGACGCTTACTCCTTGGAAGGAAAGTTATGACTAACCTAGATAGCATATTAAAAAGCAGAGACATTACTTTGTCAACAAAGGTCTGTCTAGTCAAGGCTATGGTTTTTCCAGTAGTCATGTATGGATGTGAGAGTTGGACTATAAAGAAAGCAGAGCGCAGAAGAATTGATGCTTTTGAACTGTGGTGTTGGAGAAGACTCTTGAGAGTCCCTTGGACTGCAAGGAGATCCAACCAGTCCATCCTAAAGGAAATCAGTTCTGGGTGTTCATTGGAAGGACTGATGTTGAAGCTGAAACTCCAATATTTTGGCCACCTGATGTGAAGAGCTGACTCATTTGAAAAGACTCTGATGTTGAGAAAGATTGAAGGCAGGAGGAGAAGGGGATGACAGAGGATGAGATGGTTAGATGGCATCACTGACTCAAGGGACATGAGTTTGGGTAAACTCCAGGAGTTGGTGATGGACAGGGAGGCCTGGCATGCTGTGGTTCATGGGGTCACAAAGAGTCGGACACGACTGAGCAACTGAACTGAACTGAAACATCTACAGTTATTTATATTTCACCAGCAGCAAGCACAGTCAAGTCTACAATCCCCCACACACACACCCACACCCCCGCCTCTTTTCTTTTCCAAGAGCTACTGGCTTAGTTTAGGTTCTCAACTCTTCCCTAAAATAGCACAA
The DNA here is from genome assembly GCF_019320065.1 of Cervus canadensis. Taxonomy (NCBI): domain Eukaryota; kingdom Metazoa; phylum Chordata; class Mammalia; order Artiodactyla; family Cervidae; genus Cervus; species Cervus canadensis. Next base: position 31,167,534 of record NC_057386.1, read on the forward strand.
CAACTGCTTAAGTAGGTTATCTCTGTTACACTTCTCCAATCCATCTTCCATGATGCTACCATAATTGTGTTTAAAATGCAAATCTTAAAACATCAGTTACTTGTTTAAAAGACTCCAGTGATATCCTGTGACCTATGGTAATAAAGTTCTATCTTTTACATGGTTTTAAACAGAGTGATAATAGCCAGTATTTATCAAATATTTTCTACACTGCCGGTTACTATGGTAGCTGCTTTACACATATTTCTCACTGATCCTGTGAGGATTAATTATATTTCTCATTAATCCTGTGAGGTGGTGGAAAATTTTTATAATTGTCCTTTAACAGATGAACAAACTGAAGCCTACAGATGTTAGGTGACTTGCCTAAAGTACGAAATAACATCTGGCTAGTTACATGGATATTTAAGACACTGAGTGAGTGTATGAGTGAAAGTTGCTCAGTCATGTCCGACTCTTTGTGACCCCATGGACGTTATAATCCATGGAGTTCTCCAGGCCAGAATACTGGAGTGGGTAGCTGTTCCTTCTCCAGAGGACCTTCCCAACCCAGGGATCGAACCCAGTTCTCCCACACTGAAGGCAGATTCTTTACCAGCTGAGCCACAAGAGAAGCCCTTACACTGTGTACACCATAAAATACACGCCAGACAGTTTGCTGCCTCTAAAACTTACCTATTAAAAGAAGTTCATATAATGAATTTTTAAAGTAGCTACTTGATATTGTAAGCTAGATATAAAATAAAATACTCAGAAAGTATGAAAATAAAGATATGGGGAAAAGATAGTCCATATACATGCTACCCAAAAGTAAAAGCAACACAGTATAGCAAAATATTAGCAAAAACAGAACTCAAAGCAAAACTACTAAAAGCAGCAGGGATAATTCATATTTTGTTTTAAAAAGATACAATCTACCAAAAAGATAAAACTATCATAAATTTCTATAGAGTGAGCAACTACTTTTGTTTTTGTTTTTGTTTTTTTTTTTTGCAACTATCTTTGAATTACACAAACAAAAATCTGAACAATCTGAGAATAACCAGAGTGGACTCTTTTAACTTACACCTATTAGAAAAATCACAGATTAAGTAGACAAAACTAAAAACAGATGATTTGAAAAACACAAATAATAAGCTGAATGATAAAATTTTTAAAAATTTTGTAGTCAACAATGACAGAACATAAATGCTTTTCAAACATCTAACACATACATTTTCAATGGAGGTGATATCAGTCCTTAAGAAGTAAAAATTAGTTCTTAGGAGAGCAAAAAAATCTTAGGCATTATAATAGTTTGTGCCTCCCTATGTTCCCCAGAAAATAAAAGCTCAGCCCTATCTGAAAAAACTGTATTGCTTAATCTCTTTTGTTATGGAGAAATTAACTTAAGTTTAAATTTAAATCCATTTAATTAAAATCTTATGCTGAGTATTCAACTTAATTTAATTTGATTAATGTCTTTCTTCAGTGGGCAAGTTATTGAAAAAGTTAAACACTGACCTAAAAAATTCTTAAAAACTGAGTCATATGGGGGGAAAAGAATATATCTAAATTTGCTTATACATACATAAAATACCTCTTAAGGACACACGGGAATCTGATAACTGTTGTTGACTCTGGGGAGGGAAACTCAATTACTTTCTCACACTATTATAGTCTCAATTTTAAAACAAGAAAAATCGTAAAAACATGATCTATAAAAGAAAATACTGATAAACTTGACTGCATCAAAATTTTAAACTTTTGCTTTTCAATAGGCACCATTAAGAAAATGAAAAGACAAGCCACAGACTGCAAGAAAATATTTGTTAATCATATATCTGGGGGAGTTCCCTGGTGGTCCAGTGGCTAAGACTCTGCACTCCTGATATAAGGGGGCTGGGTTCGATCCCTGGTCAGGGAACTAGATCCCACATGCCACAACTAAGATTCTATGCAGCCAAATAAATAAAAATAAAATGTTTAAAAAAAAATTAAAAAAAAAATTAAAAAAACTAATCATATATCTGATAAAGGACTATGTCAAAACATGTATCTATATCTATATATGTGGGTATAAAGACCTCTAACAAATTGTACAAAAATTATCCAATTTTTTAAATGAACTAAACAATTGGATAGACTCTTCACCTAGAGAAAACATATAAATGGCAAATAAGCACATGAAAAGTAACCAAAATCATTAATTCATTAAGGAAATACAAATTAAAACCACATTAAGATACCACTCTACACTTAACTAGGATATAGAGCAAGGGCTGGTTGCTCAGTCATGTCCGACTCTTTGCAACCCCAGAACTATAACCTGTCAGGCTCCTCTGTCCATGGAATCCTCCATGCAAAAATACTAGAATAGGTAGACATTCCCTTCTCCAAGGGACCTTCCCGACTCAGGGATCGAATCCCGGTTTCCCACATTGCAGGCAGATTCTTTATTTGCTAGGATGGCTTTAACAAAAAAGGACAATACAAGTGTAGGTAAGAGTGTAAAAAAACTGGAAGCCTCATCTTATTGGTGGAAATGTAAAATGGCATAGCCACTGTCAGAAAGAATTTGGCAGTTTCTTAAGAAGTTAGCCCTATACAATCTAGCAACTCAACTCCTAGTTATTTACCCAAGAGAAATTTAAACAAATGCCCACATGATGACTTGCACAGAATATTATCAACAGCACTTTGCATAACAGCCAAAACTAGAAACAATTCAAATATCCATCAGTTTGAATGAATAAACAAAATGTGGCACTATATCATAGACGGCTACTTAGCAACAAAAATGAATAAACTGTTGATATATGCAACAGCATGGAGGAACTCAAAAAGCATACTAAGGAAAAGAAGCTAGACATGAAAGACTACACACTAGAGGACTCCATTTGTATGAAGTTTCTAGAAAAGGCAAAACTGTAGAGACAGAAAGCATATCAGTTTTTGCCTAGGAGTTCTGATCTGGATGCTACCTGAACTGTTTTATTATGTATACACACAAACACAAATACAGACACACGAGGTCCCTCATTCCTACTGGACCTGCTAAGAAGTCAATTGCATGTGTACACACACACAAGATAAAGAACCAGCAGCTAAAAGAGAATCCTCCCCCACAAAGCCCAAATTTATACATCTGGAAATTAAAAAAAAGAAAACCACACTTCAGATAAATTGAGAGCTGAAATGGAAATAGAAACTTTAAAATGACAATCGTTCAAGGGTACTATAATTCATATCAACCCCTGGGATTCAGCTAAAGTAGTAACCAAAGAAAATTTTATAACCATAAATAACATGCAAGATCATAAGAAAGAATGAAAGTAAATGAAGTAAGCTTTCAGTTCAAGATGCTAGATACACACCAATAAAATAAACCTAAAGAACTAAAAGAATGAAGAAGATTAAAAGCAGAAAATAATAAAATAGAAGAAAACTTATTTGGTAAATCTGAATTAAAAAGGGCAAACACAAAGACAAAACCTTGGCAAATATGATTTAAAATAAAAAGAACAAAATCAAAATATGTTAAAAAAAAATAAAAAGGAATAGATGACTACACAAGAGTTTTTTTAACTATAAAAAGACATGCACCAAAAAATGTCCCAAAAAATCTATAAAAACTCACATGGAATGGGCAATTTTCTAGGAAAATATAAATCTTCCAACTGGGAAAAAAGAAGTAGAAACTGCATCCTGTCTATGGTAGTGGTTATAAGAAACAGTGCACATGAAAAACTCATGGAACAAAATAAGTGAGTTTTATTGTAAAGTTTAAAATTTTTTAAAAAAATAGTAGCAGAAAAACCCATAACTGTCACCTAGAAAGAGTAAATTTTCTGTATATAAAGTATACTTCAATATCCCTAACCATTAAAAAAAGAAGATTCTAATTTTAAAAGAATGATAATATAATTTGTTTAAAGAATAAGAGTGTAAATTTCATTGGTGTATGAAAATTATCTATGATATAATTTTTTAAGTAGGTTGTAAAGCAAATATGTGCTATATTTGTGTATATAGTATGATCAAATTTATATGTCTATATCTTATCTTACCACTGCATAATGAGATTACAGACAATTTTTTCTCTTTGCTTATCTGCATTTTTACTACAAAGAATACATATTATTTTCTAATAAATAACATTTTTTTCAATGTTGGGTGGATGAGCACTGACTTAATGGTAGGGACTCAGTATAGAATCTTCTCTTACCTTGGCCTTGCTATCCAAGCCCAGACTCCAAGGGTGAGCCTTGGCAGTGACCCAAGGTAGTGAAGGAGGTGGGGGTTCCTATGGTAACAAAGAAGGAAAACGTGGTTAGGGCCCTGAAAGCAATGCTCACTGATGCTGTGATCATTGGGTTACCACAGGCATGTGTGAGAGTTTGCCAAATCAAATATAGCTCCTAGGAACTTACTTTGAGGCCCCACCAGGCACTGTCAAAGATTACCTTCCCAGCACACTAGAAAGCATTCTCTGCCGGCAGATTGGTCCCTGTCACATTATTTATAGGAGATTGGTTCACATACTCAAAATGATATGAATACTTCTAATTATATCCAAACATGACAAATGTCAGAACAAATTATTCTGAGGGTTCACGCTGCCAAATGTCTTGCCCTAACAAAGAGGAGCAAGCTGCGGGATCAGCACACCAGCTCCTATATAAGCACGATGAGCCCTCCTGCTACATCTCCACCAAGGACCCAGAGGTAAGCGAGTGGGGGCCTTGGGGCCTGCAGGGCTCCAGGGGACAGAAACATCTCTGAGCATGAAATTTTTCCTCCCAGCTCTGACTTCTATTTTCATAAAGCCATGCTTTAGACCAGACAAGTTTTAATTCTGTAACTATCTTACTGGAATTTCAGAGCTTCACTAAAAAGAAACTTGTTGCTTTACAGTTTTAGATGCTCCTGAACCTGCATCTTCATCTGGAATCCAGAGGTAAGACTCCGCTTTATTCATTTATTGATGACAGAAGGGACGTAGCCTAACTAAACTGGGGACAGCTCTTCATTGTACACCATTTCCTTATATTTTGCAGTTATGCAAATATGTTGTGCTTCCAAATGTCTGCTTATAAATGTTGGGAAATCACTTCTTCCAAATGTCTTATTCTCAGAGACCACCCTCATCTGAGTTCCAGGATTAAAGGACCATTTGGGAAAGAATATGAATTTTGACAGTGAGTTCTCAGCCGCACTTAACAACTGTCAGGGGCAATGGACTACTCCATGCCAACCTCCTTCTACTGACAAGCGCTGAATACTTGGGTGTTTTACTAGTATTTTTTTAAATATCTGCAAAAATTCTTAATCTAAAACATGTAAACAGAAATGAACATCTTCTTAAAACCATAGTATTTTAGCTACTTTTTCATGATTCACTGTAGTTTTTAGAAAGATTTGTTACTGTTGGTTTAAAAAAAATCACAAGAATTACACCCACAGAGTGCTATCTATCACACTCTAAATTAGAAGGAGAGATTCTGGCCCTTCCCCCAAGTAATTCACTGTCTGGGAGTAAAGACAAGACCCAAAGTAATGAGCCAATGCTGAGACACTTATCTATCAACAGAGGACAATGGCTTATATGCATGTGATAAACTCTTACATTTTTACATTTTTGTCTTTTCTTTTTCTGGATGAAGAGAAAAGAAGCCTGTGGAATTTATGCAGGATGAAACACCTTCTTCATGCTGAAGCTCTCATTCATTCCCCTGAGCTTAGATCTGTTAACTGACAGTTCAAATCCTTCATGCCAAAAGGAGAATGTTAAAAGAGATTTTGAAATTAAGGCAATGCTAAGTCTCTTGGTAACAAGCCAAATGATATATTAAAAAAAAAAAAAACCCCTAGAGTGATAACGATTTCTTATGAGGTTAATGACCCACCAAGAGATGTTTAACATAAAGTGGATGTTAAAAAGAATTATTTGGCTTACAAGAGGAAAAAAAAAAAAAGGCCATCTAAAAGGCAAAAATGTTTTGGGTAGCTTGGAAGATATCAACTTTCATTTGCACAAGACAAACTTTCCCTCTTAACTCTGTAATCGTCCCAGCAAGTGGCAGATGCAAACATTATGCATCTGAGGACTAAAGAATGACAGTTGCTATAAAACAATCCATCAACAACTGTCTTAGCTATAGATATTATTAGAGTTTAGAGATTAAAACAGGCAAGGATTCCATTCTCACTCAGCTGTAGGTGCCCTAGCCCTGAGGATCAAGACATGCCATCTGGAAAGGAAATTTTCAAAGCCCTAAAAACGAAGCTTCAAATTGCAGTCTCATTCCAAACCAGCCCTGTGCTAGTGTTATTAATACTTAATAGAACGCTGGTCAACACAGGTCGGAAGAACAATTACAGCCCAGACTGGGGATGGAACCTCAATATTTCTCTCATTTCAAATGTTTTTCTCACATGTATGTAACTTCTGGTTTCTCTTTTTCCTCTCTCCCATTCTTTCCCCAAGGCAGAATTCTCTCTAAATAAATTGCAACCATGAGTGCGAGCTCAGACGCTGAGATGGCTGTTTTTGGCGAAGCCGCTCCCTACCTTCGAAAATCAGAAAAGGAGCGGATTGAAGCCCAAAACAAGCCCTTTGATGCTAAAACATCAGTCTTTGTGGCAGAGCCCAAGGAATCCTATGTGAAGAGCATCATACAAAGCAAGGAAGGGGGGAAAGTAACTGTAAAGACAGAACGTGGAGCAGTAAGTAGAAACATAAGGAGAAAATCCTTCCATTTTATTTCTCCATCTTCTCACTTAAAGTTGAAGGCTTCCTTGCTCACAATTTCCAAGTCTATTGCCAATCCAGACACCCTTCCAGTCCATTAACAGACATCAGATTTGGAAGGTAAAAGAAATTCTCACTTCTCCCTTTCCCAACCACCAAAAGAACTTTAAGCCACTAGTCAGCCTCCAGCATTTCCCTTCAATTACTCACTTCCCAGTCTAAATCTCCAAACCTGGGAGAAATAAAAACTAGTTTCTATCAAAAGAATTATTATCTACTTAGGTAAATAATGTATTCATCTTCCCATTACTTCCTCCCAAATTGAAGTTTCTTATAATAAATGTCAAGGAGAAATAAAAAATTAAACCCATTGAAGTAAAATGATACAAACTGATAAATAAACCTGGGACATGAAAATGTGGGAGGAAAGAAGTATATTTTAAAGAGTAGGATGTATTCTAGCTCATCACAGGAAACAGATTTTTTTTTACCATCAAACTCTAAGATGAATACAGTTTTGTGCTTTTATTTAAAAGACACTGAATAATATAATGGAAAGTGCCAACAATCATAGTCTTATAACCAAAGCAGATACACATAAATCCTACCTCCAACCCTTAATGCAAACTTGACTCTCACTTTACTTGCCAGACTCTCACTGTCAGAGAAGACCAAGTCTACCCCATGAACCCTCCCAAATATGACAAGATCGAGGACATGGCCATGATGACCCACCTGCATGAGCCTGGAGTGCTGTACAACCTCAAAGAGCGTTATGCAGCCTGGATGATCTACGTGAGCACCCTTCAACCTCTCTTTTTTTCATCTATCTCTCCAAGTAGAATCAAATCCCACATGTTGAGTGTTCTGATTTTCTCAGACCTACTCGGGCCTCTTCTGTGTCACCGTCAACCCCTACAAGTGGCTGCCGGTGTACAACCCCGAGGTGGTGGCAGCCTACAGGGGCAAAAAGCGCCAGGAGGCCCCGCCCCACATCTTCTCCATCTCTGACAACGCCTATCAGTTCATGCTGACTGGTGAGTGAGTGATACATCTATTTACAGAAATGTGGAAACAGAATCTTGAATGAACAAGTAGACTTTGGGCTTTGATTACAAATTGCAGCCACACAGGGCTTCACTGTTTTCAAGAAACTTTCAGTGCTGTAACGCCACATAATCTTCCCCACAGCCACTCTACAGATGAGCAAAATGAAGCTAGTCACTGAGTTCACTGACCTGCCCAAGCTAACCCAGCTAGTAGCTGGAAGCCTAGTTGAAACAATTAGCAGACCTCTATAAACATATATGTTGCTTTTCTATATTTTTTACTTTCTGATTTGGAGAGGAAAAAAGTTCAGATATATTTTTTAGAATATTCACATCCACAACAATCAAGGAAAATACTTACCAGCCATAGCTAGAAAGCGTTGTGAATTCCTTTATCTTTAATAGATACAGCTAACACTGCCAGCATTTGAGATAGAACATGAGTAAAGAAAGAACTGTGATTTCCCTCCCAAAGATTTTGAAGCATTTTCCTACTAGAATGGGAGAAAATAGAAATCCATCTTTCTTTGAAAACATTTTTTAAAAATTTATATCAAAGTCTGTTGCTCCTGTCTTATCAAAACATAAACAAACAGCTTTGATACAAATTGCAGGCCCAAATATAGCATTAAAACCTTTTATCGGCGTACACCAAATGTATTGCCTTTGGAAATATTCTAAATTCCTGAGTTTCCTGTTGTTCCATGAGATATTAGAAACTGGAGAAGATTTTGTTCCATTTTGGTTTCTTTTATGTTTGTTTTGTTGCACTGTTTTTAAACTGTCTTTTAAAAGAGAAGAGAAAGGGATAAAATATGAATCTTGCATTACAAACTGGCCAGCAATTCTACAAGGATTTCATGCTAGTAAACTGTTCTTTGGTTGTCAACAGAACCTAGCTACCTTCCAGAAATTATCTAAATTCAGATTCATTCCAGAGGTTTTAACACACAGCAGTTGCATTTACACTGGTATGTATACCACCACCTCTACCAAGGTCCCCACTCCCCCAGGTTTGGGGGCTGCTCCAAATTCAAGATTACTTATCTCCAAACAGGATTTTGATATAAAACCATGCAAAACTGTAGCATCTGACCAGGTCAGAGACTAAAACATTGTTTTCTTGGCTATGTTCCCACTAGCTGTGACATGATCGTTCATGATTTTTCTTCTATTGGAAAAAGAAATCAATCTGAATATGTTTCAAAAATCTGTCTCTACTTCCCTAAACAGAGTTTTAAAGTTCTCTGAAGTCTATATGCACATCTAAATAGCATCCATTTTGTATCTATTTCTCTGAATCGGATTTTTTAGATTTGAGAATGCTCTATAATCTATCCGTACAGAATTAAAAATTTAACAAATCAGAAAATTGGTATAAATCCAACATATCAGTCATATAGAGTGACAGCTTTTGCATTACTTAGAAATGTGTATAAAAGAGAGAAATAAAATGAAATGAACACCAACAGTTATTAATACAATTCCAGATCTCTTCCCTTTTTAGTATTACCAGCAGTCAAGTTAATATCAAGAACTGGGAGGAGGCCAGACAGCAGAAAAATATGTAAACCAGAAGTCAAGAAGACCAAAATATCTTAACAAGCAATGTAACTATCAGAAAAATCACTTATTCCTCCCTGGGTTCCTTTCTTTATCTGTTAAATGAAACTTCAGAATTCTCATTTTTACTGAAATAGCTACAGATGAAAATATGTGATGCCTGGAATTTTCTTTAAAATAACCAAGCTTGGGATGGGAATATAGATTATATAAAATTGGCCATATAGTAACTATTGAAACACTGTATACATAGGTACATAGGAGCTTTTAACAGTATTGTCTCTACCTTTGTATAGGTTTGAAATTTCCCATGAGTTTTTAAATTAATAAAATACCAGAAGAAACAGATGATTCTTTGCCTCTCATTTTCACAAATTTTACTCCAAGAGGCAAGTACTGTCTGGGAGCTACACACAAAGCCAAAATCACAGGCAATATCTTCAAAATGTTAAAAAGAATAAACTGTATTTAATCTGAACAGAGTCAATAATCTTCATAGTGAATGTGCACTATTTTTAAAAACAATGGTCTTGATTTCTCTTTCACAGATCGTGAGAACCAGTCCATCCTGATCACGTATGTGATTTTTCCTTCTTCTCTGATTGGTGGTGATTGTCTTAGACACTGACAATGTGAGCTGTAGTTCTGATCTCTTCTCTGGTTTTTATTTGACAGCGGAGAATCTGGGGCAGGAAAGACTGTGAACACGAAGCGTGTCATCCAGTACTTTGCAACAATTGCAGTCACTGGGGAGAAGAAGAAGGAGGAACCTGGCAAAATGCAGGTGGGTCTGATGGGCATGTTGAGAATCATGATGGGCAGGGCGCTCAGGAAGCTCTGGACTTCCTTGTGTTTCTGCTCTTGTGTTTCTCTGCAGGGGACTCTGGAGGATCAGATCATCAGTGCCAATCCCCTGCTGGAGGCCTTTGGCAACGCCAAGACCGTGAGGAATGACAATTCCTCTCGCTTTGTGAGTCTCTGGGTCACAGAAGGGTTTCCTCAGGCTTTAAATGCCCACAAAGGCATGTCTCAGTCATTATTTCAGTCTCTTCTTACTCATGTGCTATTTTGTATGTAACATGGTCTTTTTCACTTGCAAGGGTAAATTCATCAGGATCCACTTCGGGACCACAGGGAAACTGGCTTCTGCTGATATTGAAACATGTGAGTAACACAAGCATTGAAACTCAAACAGATAAACCAGGGATGTCATTTGCAGGGATATTTTCAACACGTGGTGAGCACTGAGCCTGCCGCCAGTGCTGCTCGTGAGCTAATGCCATAATTCTCCACAATCTCTGTGTGCTCTGCTTACCTCAGTTTCAGACTGATGGCTCTGCAGCACATTCTGGAATTACAGTCTCAGAAGCAACTATGGCATTTTTTCCAGGACAGACAATAGGACTATTCATGGGTTCCTATATGTTATCTACAGGTTTACAATACATTTCTGTGATTTGCTCTTTTTTTTTTTGCAGAAGGATTCACATTTATTGGTTCAAATCAAGTATCTAACATTTGCTAAACATGTATTTCACACTAACTGGTCACATTTCCACTGGTAGTCAAATTCTCAGAAAAGGGCCCATCCCTTGGCAGATGGAGGGTGAGAGGTAGCAGAGAGCCAGGGTAGCAGTCTGTCAACTATCACTTGATCATGCAGGACTGATGGAGCCAGCTTGACAGGCATTCTGTGATTTGCTCTTGATCTGAGCTTTGGCAGATGTTTCCAAGGTAATCCCTCACCAAAGAATCTAAGGTGAACTGAGGAAGGAGGGGATATTAAAGATCAATTATAAGACAAAGGTCACAAGTCATCCATATGAAAAGTTGATTTGTTACTCGAGCATGCATACTTCACTCTTTGCTTTTAAATGGTGAGAACCTTGAGTAATTGCCATATGTATTTGGAATTCTTACATACAGTACCAACAGGATCAGTCATTAAGCTGAACTCTAAATGAAGCCTATTGTAATACCCCCAATTTTAGCCAAAGACATTGTAGTTCATTTACTATCTCAGGAGCATTGATTTTTTTTTTCTAATTTGACGTCTATTTCCCCCTCTTTCCAGATCTTCTAGAAAAGTCTAGAGTTACTTTCCAGTTGAAGGCAGAAAGAAGCTACCATATTTTTTATCAGATCACTTCCAATAAGAAGCCAGATCTGATTGGTAAGAATGAACCTAAATTCACAGACAAAAGTTAATATTTTTGTTAACAACTTTCAATGTGAAACATACACCCTGAACTCTATGTACCTAGAAATGCTCCTGATCACCACCAACCCATATGATTACGCCTTTGTCAGTCAAGGGGAGATCACAGTCCCTAGCATTGATGACCAAGAAGAGCTGATGGCCACTGATGTAAGACATACACTCACTTTTAAAAAATCTATTATGCATGGGAATGATAATAGCAACCATGCTGTAAGTGTGGTTACCTTAGAATATAGTGTAAATTCACCAAAATATGTTAATAACTTCTGCCCTGACCTCTGTCTTGTCATTTCTTCTTGACAGAGCGCCATAGACATCCTGGGCTTTACTTCTGAGGAGAAAGTGTCCATCTACAAGCTCACAGGGGCAGTAATGCATTATGGGAACATGAAATTCAAGCAAAAGCAGCGTGAGGAGCAAGCAGAGCCAGATGGCACTGAAGGTACCAAATGACCCCCAACTGGGTTTAAGACAGAAAATACGACAAGAAAAAATAAAAAGCTCTTCTAAACTCACATCTCCTTTGCAACTGAATTTCTGAAGGGCATACACACCTTACACATAGTGCACTCTGTCCTCACCCCCTTTCCTCTTAGCATCTCCATGTCTCCATCATTTCTACACACATCAAAAAGTTAAAATGAACCCTAACAGCCACTTATAAGTATGTGTTTAAAAAGCACAACCTGGGGCCAGATCAGAGAGAGAATAAGACAGAACCATATGTTTACTTTGCCTTAGAAATGACAAGAAGGTATACAAGATAACTTGCATATCACTGTGTTTCAACACCAACTAGGTAAACCGAGCAAGGGGATCCAATGTCTGCCCAAACACAGAACTGGGTGTGGAGGATATCCCTAGACATCTGTGCACGTGTGTGTGTGTATGTATGTTGTCTACATGTAAACCCGCAGACAATCTAGGCATCAAGTAAGATAAAAAGAAACTGAGAAAGAAAAGTCATATACTCTACGGAAGGAATACAGAAATTACAGAAACCACCATGGAAGCTACAGTTATTTGCTCCTTTGAACCCTTTCCTGACCATCCCAGTTTGACATTCTCTCTCCCTCATTTACATCATAGTCACTGGCAACATTTCAGAAGGGGACGAGGTAGGAATCATGCACTGAAATTTAGTTCCCACATTTTCAGATAAAGAAACTGGTCAATGATGGTAAGTTGGGAAGAGCAAAATTGAGATAAGGTGTATTCATGTCACCTTTCAATCATACCTAAGAGCAGGGACTCTGACTTTTGTCTTACGTAAAGTATTTCCATAAACATTGGACTTATGTTTGATGTTGCTAAATGACTCAAAAGCTGCTTGCAACAAATCACCAAAGGTCAGTGTAACTGATTGATCATTTATTAGCCAATGCATGCTCTAATGTACAGAAAGCCTTGCCTGACCTTCTATAGAATTATTTAAAATTTTTTATTGAAATCATAATGAAAATGGATTGGAGGAAAATGGAAAGACTATCTTAAAGAAACATCTGCCATTAAACAACATTTTTTGAATTGTGTCTCTGCAGTGGCTGACAAGGCTGCCTACCTCCAGAGTCTGAACTCTGCTGACCTGCTCAAAGCTCTCTGCTACCCCAGGGTCAAGGTCGGCAATGAGTATGTCACCAAAGGCCAGACTGTGCAGCAGGTAAGGGCACAACCTGAATGAGTCACACACTTCCCAGGCCTTTAATAGTGCCAACAAACATTACTTTGTCCATGAAGGTGTACAATGCAGTGGGTGCTCTGGCCAAAGCCGTCTATGAGAAGATGTTCCTGTGGATGGTCACCCGCATCAACCAGCAGCTGGACACCAAGCAGCCCAGGCAGTACTTCATCGGGGTCTTGGACATCGCTGGCTTTGAGATCTTTGATGTGAGTTATCTTCAGATTAATAAAAAGTGGGAGAAAGACAATCTGGGTTTTGATATATTGGGTATTCCCCAGTGGCTCAGCGATAAAGAATTCACCTGAAATGCAGGAGATGTGGGTTTAATCCATGGGTCAGGAAGATCCCCTGGAGGAGGGCATGGCAACCCACTACAGTATTCTTGATTGGAAAATCCCATGCACAGAGGAGCCTGGTGGGTTATGGTCCATGAGGTCACAAAGAGCTGGACATGAGTGAAGTGACTGAGCAGCAGCAGCATGCTGGGTATTCATTTACATTTTTAATGTCTTACATTGCTTTCTCCAACATGGTACCTAGGACAAAATATCTAGGAGGTAACAGGATAACAGTAGTAGTAATAATGGCCAAACTTTATTGAGAAGTCTGTATTTCTGGCACTCTACTAAGTACTTCAAATTGCTACCTCATTTAATCTTCACAATAACCCAAGAAGGAGTAACTAACATACTTCTAATTAAATGTGGAGGAACAGATGCAAAAAAAATCAGCACACTTGCTAAAGATCCTCCAGTCACGTAAGGCAAAGCCAGGATAGGAACCTGGATCTGCAGTGTTTGGTCCATATACAAGGCTCCTTCCTTCCCATGGAGGAAAAAGGAGCTCAAAGGAGAAGCACAGTGACAGTCTTTCCTCTTCCAGGTTCATCTGACACCCACCATTTCCCCTCTGGGTCATTAGCTTCATAATCTATAAAAATGAATGTGTCTATAAAGTAATGAAGATTACTATAAAGACTTAATCAGATCTTCAATGCTAGACCACACGAGGTCCCTACTTTCACAGATCTGACAATGAGAATTTACCAGATGTTTGATATGAAGAGAAATTAACCTATTAATTTCACTTTGTACATCAACTAAAGGTCTTAAGAAAAGCTTTCCTTAATAAAGTGACAGCCAAAGTGAAAATGTGAACTTCATCTTGAATTAGAGAGTGGGGGTGGTAAAAAGGTGAGGCTTCGCAATAAATTACTTTCACCCTTAAATTGAACCATTACTCACTGGATTGTACTTTTGTTGTACTTTCAATGCACATTATTGCCCAGGCAATCTTAGAAGGGGAAGGAGGTTGATTCTACCAGAACTCTTGCTGTGTGGCTGACAGATTTAAACAATGCCCAGAAATCACAAAAAGTGTTCATGTCAAAAATGATCCTTTCTTTCCTGGGATTTCTGAATAAACAATAATTAGTTCAAATTTTATTTCATTACTGTATTCCACGTATTTTCAATAAAAGATTTTTCAGTAATGAATTCTACCACTTTAAAAACCCATTTAATGTTGGAAATTTGCTTTTGTGCAGTTCAACAGCCTGGAGCAGCTGTGCATCAACTTCACCAATGAGAAACTGCAACAGTTTTTCAACCACCACATGTTCGTGCTGGAGCAGGAGGAGTACAAGAAGGAGGGCATCGAGTGGGAGTTCATCGACTTCGGGATGGACCTGGCCGCCTGCATAGAGCTCATAGAGAAGGTCTGTTTGATTTCTGAAGGAAATCTGAACTGTAAGGATAACTTTCCCAAGTGTCATAAGCCACTTCAGAAAGTATTACAGTAATCTTAAATAGACTGATATCAGAACAAGTTAGAGAATTACTTTAGAAATTACTTCCTCTTTTCAGCTTTTACATAAGGACCAGAGAGTTTAGTTTCATTCTGTCCTGAGCAGTTTTGTTCTAACACTGACTCACATCCAATTTGAAAGCAGCATCTCTACTGAGATGGTCTACTTCACCAGAGAAACTGCCTCATTTGTTTTAAATCTCCATTATGATCCAAGACGTCAGCAATAGAAATAACTATTTTCTAAGTCAAAATTAATGCAGAGGTAACATAGCTAGAGCTTATATGAAAGATAATCTGTTTGGAAGTCAAGAAGTCAAATTGCTTATGCTCGTTCATAATCTATCTTTAAGGAGATTAAGTACACAAACTGTCCTATATAAAGTTTGGGTTATTTATACTATTGCATATAAAGTAAACATCATTCTAAGTCACTAAGTCCTTTTCATAGGAAAATAAAACTTTGACAATACATTAATTCACCAAATAGGTGAGTTAATGTGATAAATGTGATAAATACATATATTTTAATGTCACTCCACATGCTGTGCTGACATCTGGAGTTTGTAGCTAGCTATTCTTTTACTTGAAAATAATACTATGTCTCATGCATCCCACAAATGAAAAAAAAAAATACGTAAGAGCCAAAAAAATAAGTAAATAAATAAATAAATAAAAAGAAAAGAATGCTATGGATCGAATGTGAGAAGGAATGGTGGAAAGTCATTCTAGTGATAACAAAAGGACTGTGAGCTTGATCCTGGTTTACTTTATAAGTATATTTAATTAAGAGTGCTCATAATTTCAATCAAATGACAGCCACTATACTTTTTGAGACAAGATAGACTGACACCAACATCTGCTTTTCTGAATTCAGCCACTGGGCATCTTCTCCATCCTGGAAGAGGAGTGCATGTTCCCCAAGGCCACAGACACCTCCTTCAAGAACAAGCTGTATGACCAGCACCTGGGCAAGTCTGCCAACTTCCAGAAGCCCAAGGTGGTCAAGGGCAGAGCCGAGGCCCACTTCTCCCTGATCCACTATGCAGGCACCGTGGACTACAACATTGCCGGCTGGCTGGACAAGAACAAGGACCCCCTGAACGATACAGTGGTTGGGCTGTACCAGAAGTCCTCAATGAAGACTCTGGCCAGTCTCTTTTCCACATATGCTAGTGCTGAAGCTGGTACTTTCTGTGCCCCTAATTTAACCTATCCCCACAGAAAGTTCACATACCATTCCAGCCTCTGGGATACGTTCATTAATGGGTTTTCTTTTTATCTTAGACAGCGGTGCAAAGAAAGGTGCTAAGAAGAAGGGCTCTTCTTTCCAGACTGTGTCAGCCCTTTTCAGGGTAAAGTACAAATTTAATTCAAAAAAATCTATTCAGGCTCTATGGCTTATCATAATTATAGGATTTAGAATAAATTAGGAGGGAATGGAATGTTAATAGGAATTACTTCAAATATTTCCTCTTGTTCAGGGTACAGCAAAAGCAATACTTCTGTAGGGCCAAATGTTTTACCCACTACTCCTTATTATGCTCATCTCATGTATTCAGGAATTCCACAAATGCCTTTAGAAGTTTCCCGGTTCTATAATAAGGCTGATTTTTGAGGAAGCACAGCTGAACTTCAAAGGTCTCCCTGCGGAAAGCTGTATCTTTATTCCACTAATATTGCCCTTTGAGAATGTTCCTGAGTTCCTCTTTGAGAATAAGCCTGAGACACATCCTTTAGGACATCCTTCCACCAAAATGCATCTTTGTCTTTTGAGGTGGATTTAATTTTTTGTGATAGCTGAAAATTACCTAAAGCCAAACCTAGTGATTTAGATGGATGATTAAGATAGAAAAATACCTGTTAAGAATTAAATAACAGTAATAACAACATTACCTCAAATAATGTGATTCTCTTGGATGGCTTAAAAACTGGCTCTTCTAAAACAGGACATATGGAGCATCTGATCTAATGGCTGCTTTGTCAGGATTTCTATAAATTTCTATAGCTAAGTCTTATTCCTTTTAAAACTAAAATGCAAATACAACATATAACCTAAACAAGAAAATGGCCGTGTTCTTTTCTCACTACCAATTTGCACTATCTCACCAAGTACACTCTTACACATATTTTCAGAATTAGAAACTCACATTACTTATTTTATATTCTAATAGTTAACTGAGATATAAAAAATAAAGCAACTCTGCCTTCTCAAAGAATATACCTAAGAAATACTGAAAAATATCTACATGCTGGTTTTCTACAGTTGAATAAATCACCACTGTCTATCATAATCAGTTATTCTGTTTCTGGAATAACTGCCCCATATACTTCAGACTGTGGATCATCCTCAGGTATCCTAGATCCACCTACAGAAGGTCATATAGTCTCATGGTTTTAGACTCTTCAAAAAACCCAAAAGGTTACAGGTCCCAGGGAATAATAAACTCAAGAAAGGAATGTCAAGCATTGGGACAGTGACTGACATAGGTTACCACTGTAAACTAGTACTGTGAAAATTATTAGCACTGAGAGAGGCAAAAGAGACCTTAGAGGTAATCTCAACCACTTTCAGATGAGACCCAGAGAGACAAAAGGGATTTTAAGCAGCTCGTTAGTGACAAGGCAAGACGGTAGTCTTTTATTTTCTGATTCTCGCTCAAGAACACTTCATGTGCCTCAATGCTACTTGAATTGGCAATTTGTTTACAGGAAAGATCCTAGGTGTTATAAATGAATACCACAGAGAACTATATTTCTCCATAGCACTCTGGCCTTTCAGTTATTTGGCAGGCTACAACTCTTGAGACCCTTAAAACACAGAGCAACTGAAGCCCCATAGACTTAATAGTTAAGAGAGTGCCTAGGTTCATTTAATTGCCAAAAAAAGCAACCTGAAATAGAACTTTCTCATCAAGTCCCTTCTCCCTGGTTTTCTAGGAAAATTTAAATAAACTGATGACCAATCTGAGGAGCACACACCCCCACTTCGTACGGTGTATCATTCCCAATGAAACCAAAACTCCTGGTAAGATCTAAGAGCACGAAATAATCAAACAGACGCAAGTGTGACAGTTGAACTGCCCAGCAGTATGCACTCTGATCTCTTTCTAGGGGCCATGGAGCATGAGCTGGTCCTGCACCAGCTGAGGTGTAATGGGGTGCTGGAGGGCATTCGCATCTGCAGGAAGGGCTTCCCCAGCAGAATCCTCTATGGGGACTTTAAACAAAGGCCAGTCACTCTTTGTTGTATTTCACTAAATGCTGTGCTTGTCGAATCATTTTTACTGTTGTCGTCTGTTCATTGCGTTCTATGTACACTGTTTAGTGGATATTATGAAGTAAGTCAAATAATACAGTCTTGTGGTGGTAGAACAGAATACAGTTTAGAGGAGGTGGCATTTCTTACAAATAGGAAGGAAGCACGCATTAGCTTGTGGAAAAATCATATTGGATTCACCAATATGGACAATTGGATTTTCTGTTTTGCTTTCTCTCTTTTTACTGATGTTTCTTTTTGGTGTCATTTGATTTTCATATATGTTCACACCTTCCTAATCATTCATTCTTTCTTCAATGGAACAGATACAAAGTTTTAAATGCAAGTGCTATTCCAGATGGACAGTTCATTGACAGCAAGAAGGCTTCTGAGAAACTTCTTGCCTCCATTGATATTGATCACACCCAGTACAAGTTTGGACACACAAAGGTACAGCCACTATTTACTTACAGCTGATCCAAGCACCATCTGCCGTGTCTGTCTCTCCTGTAGTCTGGGGATGATTTGTGACTTTCCCTCTCTCCAGGTTTTCTTCAAAGCTGGCCTGCTGGGTCTTCTGGAAGAAATGAGAGATGAGAAGTTGGCCCAGATTATAACAAGAACTCAAGCTGTCTGTAGGGGATTCCTAATGAGGGTAGAATATCAGAAAATGCTGCAAAGGAGGTAACAACTATACAGAGTATCCGGACTGTAAGGTCCCCCAGGGACTTTATTACATCAATCTTGCTCATTCATTAACTCTTCCATTTTTCAGTTCACATGCACTTCTCACCCAGTTCAGAACCTACTCCTACAACACATCAGACTTTGCCCAAGCCCTCACGTTTGGACTCCCATCAAAACTCTCTCCTCCCTCATTTTCTCCCTTCTATTCCTCTCACACACAACTGCAGGAATCATGTGCAGTAAGCACTGTTCTCATCAAGCCATATCTCAGTTGTAGTTCCCCATGGTCTCCCCTGTCAAATCCAAGTTGCCTCTTTGTCTGTCAAGGCCCTTTCTATTCCCCACCTCATCTATCTCTCCAACTGCATTGTCTTTTCCAGCAAGCCGAAACAGTTTGCTTGTCGCTTATATTCTCATGTTTGCACAAGCCTTCTCTTCTTGCCTAATTTATTCATTCACTAGCTCACAACTTCCATTTCGTCTTCCCCTAATTAACCTCATCCAACTCCACTGACCTAGCACTACTGTGTTCCTTGTCCTTACACACACGTTTTGCATTCAGTCTGCTCATGCACACTTATTTATTTCTGTATTATAAGTTTTTCCAAGTCTTTCCATGTGTCAACATTATGGTTTATGCCTTCTTGGTTATGGTTCTTATAAGTTGGACCTGTAGAAATAGAATTTCCATTTTAACAAGCTCGAAGAGGCAAACACACTGTTCAAAGACAATCAAATTTTGCCAGTCTACTGCTACAGTATGCAGAAGGGATATCCTTTTATTACTATTTTTAAAATGTTATTTAAATAAAACAAATTTTGGAGCTCAATACAAGCTAAATGCCCTGTAGACATTAACAATCCAATTGAGCAGGTAAGGATGAGGCATTTGAAAGGATTTGAGAAAAGCCAGTATATCAAGTGAAAAAGCTAACAAAAGCAGTTCACAGAGCAGATAATTCAGGGGTGATTAAATAAGAGGAAAGGCTTCATGGAATACATGATAAATCATAAGCTCAATGTAGGTGGAGCAATTCAAAAGCAGCCATGCCCTTTCACATTTCTCATCAGTGTGCCCACAGCCAAGCTGCATGATCCGCTTACAGCTGCCATGCCCACTCCCAAATCACTAACATTGTGATTTCTCAGATGTTCTTAAAACGGTGCATGTTGCTCATATATCCAAAGTATCCCTCCTCTAAAGTCAGCTTCTTTGCTAGTGTGACAGGGTCTTGGGAACACAGAATTGTTAAGTATGAGCAGCACACATTAGCCAAGTGGTCATACTGAGGACCACTCTAAGTGGGAGTGGGTGGGAGTGTGTGTTTATGTCCCCTGCATATAAAATATACAGAATTTGGCATATCATTTATATGTGGGGTGGTCATTAAAAGGGGAGTTTATATGTTAAAAAAAATAACAACAATGTTGTCTCTAATGGATCAACCTACACAGATCCTTTCCTGTCATTTCAGAGAAGCCCTTTTCTGCATCCAGTATAATGTACGAGCCTTCATGAATGTCAAGCACTGGCCTTGGATGAAACTCTTTTTCAAGATCAAGCCCCTCCTCAAGAGTGCAGAGACAGAGAAGGAGATGGCCACAATGAAGGAAGAGTTTCAGAAAACCAAGGATGAACTGGCCAAATCAGAGGCCAAAAGGAAGGAACTGGAGGAAAAAATGGTGACTCTCTTGAAAGAGAAAAATGACCTACAGCTCCAGGTTCAATCTGTGAGTACCCCTGTGCTGAATGCACCATGTCATTGACTTCAATTGCACCATTTTCTTGACTTCACAAACACTTTGGATTTACAAATGGCCTTTCCTTGAAAAAGAATATTTCCAATTGCTTTTTTCAGTATTTCACTTAACTTTCAACATTCCTATGAAGAAGGCACCAACTACTTCCAAATTGCAAATGGGAAATTGAAGAATTTATTTAACAATGTCACAAATTTAACAGCCATGAAGGAAGCAGTTTAAAGGCAAGCCCTCAAATCTCAGTCATTTTTCTGAGAAAATGACTGCTTTAACTGCTTCAACCCAGCCTTAAATGTGGAGCCCTATTTTCTGAATACACATGTATAAGATTGCATTTAAACTCAGAAAAGACAGTCATTCTTATTTCTCTTTGTATCTCTTTTTCCCAACCCCCAGGATTTAGCCCAACAAATTGACTTGCAGTTATTTGAACTGAACTACCAGGGTAAAAGGCAGAGCTAGTGAACCCTGTGTTTCTTCCTTTGATACAGATCCTGAGTTCTTAAGGTCTCTCCTCTGTTTATTGATTCAAGAAGAAGCTGAAATCAAAGTGGGACAGGCTTGGCATCAACACTCTGGCCAATTACAATCTCCCATTTCCTTAGTCCAAGTCAAGCAAGCCCAACAATGTCATGAAGAAATCCATAAAAAGGATAGCTTTCTTAAAAGTTTTAAGCTATTTTCAACTTTTCCTATTGATAAATTAACTTATATGAGAGTTACATTTTCCTTAAACCACAGTATCACAGCCTCTTCATCTTAACTTCTCTTCATAGGTATTATCATATTTACTGAGTGTATCACTTAAAAGCAAAGGAACCCTGAAAAGTCCCCATTATCATTCATTCAAGCATTTTAAAAACTTAAGATATAAACAAACACTGAGAAGTTAAAGAAATTCCCCAGATCAGAGTAATCTAATAAGTTGGTGGCTGAACTGATTTTTATGAGTCCTTTAGTCGTTTATAAAAACCTTATTGAGTTATATAGTTTCTCAAAATTACAAGTTCTTATATACTCTAAAATTCCTTCTGAGACTAATTCTTAAAGTGGAAAAGGAAACCTTTGACAATTATAGAACTGTTATGGCCTATCAGGGAGGTTTTGAGTGTATAAAAATGTTTCGTGGAAATATATTCATAGGCATAAAGATTATGTTCTTTTTCTTTTTTAAATTCAATCTAGTAACTAGGGAATGACCAAAGCCAAAATGAACCAATTTGACTAAGTTGAAATCTTTGAATATTATAGCTGAAATGCTCTTAACAATCATCTATTCCAACCCTCTTAATTACATGAGATAACTGAGTATAAGAGGAATAAGGCAAATTTGAGAAAAGAACTCAGGCTTTGGTCCTCCCACTCTTCTATACACTACTTTTTAAAACAGTCAATTGCTTCAATTCAGCCATTTTTCAGACTAATTTGTTTCTAAATCTATAGTCCCAGATCTAATTGGCTACATTTCTCCAAACAATGGAATAATGTTCAATTAACTTATACTGAAAAATTCATTAGCATTCAGTAAACACTTCTATTTCATGCAAAGAACAAGTTCAAAGTAAGTAACAAATTCTCTAATTAGTTCAACGGAATCTCCCCTTAGGAAGCTGATGCCTTGGCTGATGCAGAGGAAAGGTGTGAGCAACTGATTAAGAACAAAATCCAGCTGGAGGCTAAGATCAAGGAGGTGACTGAGAGAGCCGAGGATGAGGAAGAGATGAATGCTGAGCTGACGGCCAAGAAGAGGAAACTGGAGGACGAATGTTCAGAACTGAAGAAAGACATAGATGACCTTGAGCTGACACTGGCCAAGGTTGAGAAGGAGAAACATGCCACAGAGAATAAGGTATGAATCATATTGCCCTATACCATGCAGAGACTGCCATCCATCTAAGCTGCTCCACTGCATAGGTCACTTCTCTTTTACTCTTCTAGGTTAAAAACCTCACAGAAGAGATGGCCGGCCTGGATGAAGTCATAGCTAAGCTGACCAAGGAGAAGAAGGCCCTCCAGGAGGCCCATCAGCAGACCCTGGATGACCTGCAGGCAGAAGAGGACAAAGTCAACACCCTGAACAAAGCGAAAGCCAAGCTAGAGCAGCAAGTGGATGATGTAAGTGTGTTTTTAATATCCATTTGGAAGTTTTTTAAATTTCCTTTAATTTTTAATGAAATTTACTTTCGCATTAGCTTGAAGGGTCTCTGGAACAAGAAAAGAAACTTCGAATGGATCTAGAAAGAGCCAAGAGGAAACTGGAGGGTGACCTGAAATTGGCCCAAGAATCCATAGTAGATATAGAAAACGACAAACAGCAACTTGATGAGAAACTTAAAAAGTAGGAACTCCCGAAAAAAATTCTATGCGACACCATCTTTCAATTCATAGGAGTACTAATATGTCTTGTTCTTCTGTCTAAAGGAAAGAATTTGAAATCAGCAATCTTCTAAGCAAAATTGAAGATGAGCAGGCAGTAGAAATTCAACTACAGAAGAAGATCAAAGAGTTGCAGGTGAGTCATCTCACCTCCGTTTGTTTCTTCGCCCAAAAAACCTGAAATTGAGATGAGATCACGTTAATGTGCTGTGTCACCTCCAGGCCCGCATCGAGGAGCTGGAGGAGGAGATCGAGGCCGAGCGCGCCTCCCGCGCCAAAGCAGAGAAGCAGCGCTCAGACCTCTCCCGGGAACTGGAGGAGATCAGCGAGCGGCTGGAAGAAGCCGGCGGGGCCACTTCCGCCCAGATTGAGATGAACAAGAAGCGCGAGGCCGAGTTCCAGAAGATGCGCCGGGACCTGGAGGAGGCCACGCTGCAGCACGAGGCCACGGCGGCCGCTCTTCGCAAGAAGCACGCGGACAGTGTGGCCGAGCTGGGGGAGCAGATCGACAACCTGCAGAGGGTCAAGCAGAAGCTGGAGAAGGAGAAGAGCGAGATGAAGATGGAGATCGACGACCTCAGCAGTAACGCAGAGACCGTTGCCAAAGCCAAGGTACCCGATACTCCCTTCATTTTTATCTTCCCAAAACTATCTTTAAATGAGGGTGATTATTAATGATAATGAGTAAGAACCCTCACTGTTCTCTGGCATTAAACATTGTTTATGGCACTGATCTAAAATTTTCTATTCTGATACGTTCCATTCTGTTTTTTAAAATGCTGGATATGCTGCCCTGGTGGCTCAGTGGTAAAGAATCCACCTGCCAATGCAAGAGATGTGGGTTTGATCCCTGGGTCAGGAAGATCTCCTGGAGAAGGAAATGGCAACCCACTCCAGTATTCTTGCCTGGAAAATCCAATGGACAGAGAAGCCTGGCGGGCTACAGTCTATGCGGTCATAAAAGAGTCAGACACAACTGAACAACTAAAGCAACAAATGATTAAGATTGTTTCACAACCTTCTTTAAGTGTCAGCATCAAGTACCACTGGGCTAAATGAATAAGCTCCAACAATGACCACTTCAGGGACATCATGCCCCCATCATGCTTGAAAACTAACATGTTCCATAGAGTTGGCCATAAGTTTTTACTCACACTTGACATACCTTTATGTCGACATAGCTTCACTCTAAAAAATATTTTAAGAATCAAGTATTAATTTTATTTTTTACTGCATTCAGTATCTCATCTTTCGTGGCTACGTGTCCTGTAGGGAAACCTTGAAAAGATGTGCCGCACTCTAGAAGATCAAGTGAGTGAACTTAAGACAAAAGAGGAGGAGCAGCAGCGGCTGATCAACGACCTGACAGCTCAGAGAGCGCGTCTGCAGACGGAAGCCGGTAGAGATTTCCCTCAGTCCCACAACTATGTCCTAGACAAAAGCAATTCTGGGGCTTCTGAATTAATAGCAATACTCCCATATTACAGGGGGGTAAACAAACTACCAGAATTTGCCAACAATGTCAGGGGTAAAAAAGCAAGAAATAATCAGCAGACTAGTTTATTTGTTATACTCCAATAGCAATGCTGCTTTTTAATCTCTACTTCTAGCCAATTCTGTAACAATATTTAAAGTATATATCTGTCAATTATATGTATAATATATATACCAACCTTTAGGCTTGTTTTTTTATGCCATTAGTAAATTCCTTTACTTCTATAATTCTTAGGTGAATATTCCCGACAACTGGATGAGAAAGATGCTTTGGTCTCTCAGCTTTCAAGGACCAAGCAAGCATCTACTCAGCAGATTGAGGAACTGAAACGTCAGCTAGAGGAAGAAACTAAAGTAAGTTTCACCAAAGATCTTGGCTAATCAAATCTAAACATGTTCAGTGAGGTTCTACTTTAAGTGTATAAATTAAATATCACTGAAGAAATGAATTCAAGTCAGTGAACTCATATTTCCGCAGGCCAAGAACGCCCTGGCCCACGCCCTGCAGTCCTCCCGCCACGACTGTGACCTGCTGCGGGAACAGTACGAGGAGGAGCAGGAGGGCAAGGCCGAGCTGCAGAGGGCGCTGTCCAAGGCCAACAGCGAGGTGGCCCAGTGGAGGACCAAGTACGAGACAGACGCCATCCAGCGCACGGAGGAGCTGGAGGAGGCCAAGTGTGTACTCTGAACTCTTCAAGAGGAAAACGACTGGTTTCCTAGCTGAGCAACTCCCAGAAAGATCTGTGATGATGATAATAACATAACAATAGCACAGGCTAACATTTACTGAGTGTATACCATGTCTCCAATACTAACATATATTACATATTAACATTTAAATGCTTTCATAGCAATATTCCATCGCATTATCATCTGTATCCCTATTTTACAGATGAGGAAATTGAGACTGTGAGGGTTAACCAACTAACACAAGAGCATATGATTAATAAATAGTACAGCTGGGAATAGAATCAGACATTCTGATGCCAGAGACCACCTTCTTAAGTACTGAGGCACAAAGACAGATCTCTTAAAACTCACAATGGGGGCCACCCAAACTGTGCATAATGTCCAGGGTTAGTCTGAATAAAGTAAAGCCTTAGTCTGTGCACAGACTAAAGGAGACCTTCAGTAAATCTAGAGAATCAGGGATAAGGGTTTTTGCATACGTTAGGCATGTATATTTGGCACACAATTGGGAATAAAGCAAGAATGTAGACAATTCAGAAGTGGGGGGAGGGGTAAAACCCTGCCTTTGCTTAGATTCCATGAATTGTCCTGATTTATTCATTTCTTTTCCTGGTGAGACTCTCCAAATATACATGATTAAAAGAAACTGGCTATTTTTCTAGGAAAAAAGTACATAAAATAAAATGGAAAGTCTGAGAAAGCAAAAGAATATGCCCAGTATATCTGTGCCCAACAGTTAGTCTCAAATCCTTTTTGGAATGAGGTGAGATATACATCAATCAGTAGTATCACCCTGGCTAATCATTCTCCCTACCACACTCAATCAGAAGCCTGCAAGTCCTCAAACCGTGTGCCATGAGATACATACAACATCAGCTCCAACAATGGCCTCCAAGAATTCAAAAACAAAACACTTGAGTTCAAGTGTTCACCACTTTGGACCTTTTCATAGTTTATCCATCTAGAAAGCAGTTCTGGCTACCACAGTTTTGAAAGCCATGCTACTTGAAGTCTATTTCATAATTCAGAATTAGGATTATGAAAGGGGACTGAGAGCTTAGCACTTGCCCCTGTTCCTGACCTCTCCCCTTAACTGCCTGGCTAACTTCTCAGGAAGAAGCTGGCCCAGCGTCTGCAGGAAGCCGAGGAACACGTAGAAGCGGTGAATGCCAAATGTGCCTCCCTTGAGAAGACCAAGCAGCGGCTCCAGAATGAGGTTGAGGACCTCATGCTCGACGTGGAGAGGTCCAATGCTGCCTGCGCGGCTCTTGATAAGAAGCAGAGGAACTTTGACAAGGTGGCTCAGCCTATACAAACTCCACCCATGTTTTATTAATACTTAGTCTCCCTTTCTTCATCAGCTGACAATTTACTGCTTTTCAGGTCCTATCAGAATGGAAACAGAAGTATGAGGAAACTCAGGCTGAGCTTGAGGCCTCCCAGAAGGAGTCCCGCTCTCTCAGCACTGAGCTGTTCAAAGTCAAGAATGCCTATGAGGAGTCCCTGGACCAACTTGAAACCCTAAAGAGAGAAAACAAGAACTTACAGCGTGAGTGCACTTGAAATTCTCTATCCTATGTGGCCTTGGCAGGACCTCTCCATCTTCTGACCCCTTCTCCCTTCTGTTCACACACAGAGGAGATTTCCGACCTCACTGAGCAGATTGCTGAGGGAGGGAAGCAAATCCATGAACTGGAAAAAATAAAGAAGCAAGTGGAACAAGAGAAATGTGAGATCCAGGCTGCTTTAGAGGAAGCAGAGGTACATGTTATGATGTTGGGCAATGGTACTATGAAAGGGATCCATTATTACAGAGCTGGTGAAAATTTGAACTCATATAACATTGATGAAAAGCAATTTGATGACAGTTATCAAAAGTCTTAAAAATGGAATACTATGACCTGTCAGTTCTATTTCTAAGAATCTATCCCCTAAGACTATCCTAAATGGAGGCAAAGTTTCAACACAAGATATTCAATCCAAAAATAAAGTGATGCAAGCTATGATGATGAAATTTTCTACAGCCTTTAAATGTAATTAATACAGGGAAATATTTATGGTAGAGGATAATTTTTAAAGCAAGACATATATCTGCATATACAATTTTATCATGTGTAAATGGACATGGGTTTGGGTGGACTCTGGGAGTTGGTGATGGACAGGGAGGCCTGGCGTGCTACGGTTCATGGGGTCGCAAAGAGTTGGACACAACTGAGTGACTGAACCAAACTGAAATATGTATATATACAGAAAAAAAAAAACTAGAAGAAAATGCACCACATTAAAATTGTGCCTCTGAGTGGAGGCACAATAGGAAGGTTTCCTCTGTTTTTATAAATTATGCCCACATGATGCAGTGAACATATATTTTATAATCAGAAATACATGTATATATATATGTTTTAAAACTGAGAATTTCTACAATAGGAATTAGTATAGCACTTTATACTTTACAAAGCACCCTTATTACAGAGCTTCCCTCTAAAATCCACAACTAAATAAACAGAAGGATGATTTACCTAGCAGAGTCCTAGAGCTGTTGTATTGTACTTTGTAAAATTAGACAAACTGATATTAGTAAGGGTTCGGCTCACAACAGAATATTCTCCGAATAGTCATTTTCCATTATTAATTGATCATTGTTTTGTTAAGGCATCTCTTGAACATGAAGAGGGAAAGATCCTGCGCATCCAGCTGGAGTTGAACCAGGTCAAGTCTGAAGTGGACAGGAAAATTGCTGAAAAAGATGAAGAAATCGAACAGCTGAAGAGGAACCACATTAGAGTTGTGGAGACCATGCAGAGCACATTGGATGCTGAGATCAGGAGCAGGAATGATGCCCTGAGAGTCAAGAAGAAGATGGAGGGAGATCTCAATGAAATGGAGATCCAGCTAAACCATGCCAATCGCTTGGCTGCAGAGAGCTTGAGGAACTACAGGAACACCCAAGGAATCCTGAAGGTAGGTGGGTCCACTGTACAGCCCAGATGAGTGAGGGATGTGACCTGTCTCCCATTCATCACAACAGCTTGTTAAACCATCCATTTTTTTCCCTTTAACAAATTAATAGCAATTCATAGTATGAGGGAGCTAAATTAAGTACACATAGAATATATTTTTAAAGAAATATTATGTAAAAAAGAAAAAAACCCAGAAGCCCAGAGATATGAGAGAAATTAGAAGAGTTTGGCACCAATAGGCCTGGAGTTGAGTCTTAGTTTTGTCACTTACTAACTGCCTGATTTTAGGCAAGTTGTTATTTAACCTTTCAGAACTTCTGTTTCTTCCACAAAATAAGAATGAAACTACCACCTCATAGGGTTACTTTTGAGGATCAAGTGAGAAGAGAGATGTCAAGTGATGGGTAGAGCGTATAGAAAATGTGCCATAAATGACCCTAGCATGTGAAAAATAACCAGTTGATGGCATAACACACAACAAGAACCCCTAGCTGGTGACATCACCATTTTCATGCTCATTCAAATGACAGGCCTGTCATTTCCTGTTCCTGGTACCAGCCCATTCTTCCAGTTCATCTCCTGGGATGTTCACACCTTCCTTAGAGTGTCTAAGGCCTTTTTATTAACCTAACAGGATACCCAGCTCCACCTGGATGACGCTCTGCGGGGCCAGGAGGACCTGAAGGAGCAGCTGGCGATCGTGGAGCGCAGAGCCAACCTGCTGCAGGCTGAGATCGAGGAGCTGCGGGCCACCCTGGAGCAGACGGAGAGAAGCAGGAAGATCGCAGAGCAGGAGCTCCTGGATGCCAGTGAGCGTGTCCAGCTCCTGCACACCCAGGTGACACCCTCATATCAAACAAATACTTATACTGTGATGCTGCTGCTTCCGTTTGGTCACTAAGCCATGTCTAACTCTTTGTGACCCCATGGACTGTAGCCTACCAGGTTCCTCCATCCATGGGCTTTTCCAGGCAAGAGTACTGGAGTGGGTTGCCATTGCCTTCTCCGATCCACTGACTACACAATCTGAAAATGCTCCATTTAATGTTTCTCATCAGAAGCACATCAGCATTCAGCACTGTGGTGCTTACAGTCCCTTTGCCTTGCACAACATTCAGCATCGCTGACCTGCCCGGGCATTAAATACCCTAGTCATTTTGACAACCAAAAATATCCATCCCTAAAAGTTTCTAAACACCCACTGAGGTGGTATTACTTCCCTTAGAGAACCACCAGGCAAAATTTTAAGAAAATGTTTTCAGAAGTACTCTTCTGAATTACTATTCAATATTCCCAAAGGGAGCAAAACATTCAAGTTAACAGAAAATAGGTTCCTTCTAATAGAAGAACTCTCAGTGCCAGGCTCTCACAAAAAGAAGCAATTCTTTTCGAACGTTTCAAGGATAGAATACTAGTGATGTCTGTTTGACATATAATTGAAAGAGCAATTAATTAATATAGGCATTTTTGAACCTCACACATCCTAACACACAAATCAGATGGGCAATCAGGGAGACAGGGCAAACGTTGCAAAGGATTAACATTTTGCACGGAACAAATATTTAGTTTAGTGAAATCTTGCTATTAGGTCCCCTGCTTGAGCCAACAAGTAAGATTAATAAAATCCCAAGACTTACTACTAGTCTTATAAATTTCCACTACTTATAACAGAACACCAGCCTGATCAACACAAAGAAGAAACTGGAGAATGATGTTTCACAACTCCAGAGTGAAGTGGAAGAAGTAATTCAAGAATCACGCAATGCAGAAGACAAAGCCAAGAAGGCCATCACTGATGTGAGTAAATGAGCATTTGTTTAATGATACTGTGTGTTACCTGCTATTACCAGGACTATTGTATTGGTTTATTTACTAATTAGGCGGCCATGATGGCTGAGGAGCTGAAGAAGGAGCAGGACACCAGTGCCCACCTGGAGCGGATGAAGAAGAACCTGGAGCAGACGGTGAAGGATCTGCAGCACCGCCTGGACGAGGCTGAGCAGCTGGCCCTGAAGGGCGGGAAGAAGCAGATCCAGAAGCTGGAGGCCAGGGTGGGTCTCTCAATCTCTGAATCTGGGAAGGGAAAAAGTCACTCCCCTACCCTTCTCTCTTCTTGTATACTGATTCCAGTCCTTACCCTGGGGCTGAGGACATCCACCCAGTATCATCGGTAGGTCATGAGTCAATTAACATCCCCCAAGACTGACTATATAAGTATCTTTCTTGATTGTAGGTACGTGAACTTGAAGGAGAGGTTGAAAGTGAGCAGAAACGTAATGCTGAGGCTATTAAAGGTTTACGGAAACATGAGAGAAGAGTAAAGGAGCTCACCTACCAGGTAAGGGGAATAGTTTTCTAGAATATCCAGACTTCCTGCCCAAGGAAAACCTACTGACTGCATGACACTCAAAAATAGCTACACATTAGCTTGATATATATATATATATACATATATATATATATGGGACAAATCACACAATCACCTATCACAGGCACTCTCCTAAGCCACAAAAATCAGGAATACATTTAAAAATAGCATAAGTGAGGAAAGAATATAGGTTTCAAGGCCAGGTCAACTGGTATTGGCCTCTCTTACCTTTTAAACTCTGATAGGTTACCTAACACTAATCACCTGTAAATTCTACTCACCAGAGCAGGGAGGTAAGGATTAAAGAATTGTATAACTCTCTAACATAGTGCCCGTGCGTAGTAGACACTTATCAAGAGTGGCTACTGTTAATACTATGAAGGAAGCCTCAGAGTCAACCACATTTACCCCAGGCCCACCTGCCATCATATCAAAGTGATTTATGTCACCACCTATAGTATGTTTATTTTATTGGATTGAATGCAGACCATTTTTTTTTTAAACTTCCAGACTGAGGAAGACCGCAAGAATGTACTCAGGTTGCAGGACCTGGTAGATAAATTACAAGCGAAGGTGAAATCATACAAGAGACAAGCTGAGGAGGCTGTAAGTATCTTTAAGCCCTTGAGGGAAGAATAGAACTTCTCTGGGAACAGAAAATGTATTAAGAGAATGTGTTAATTAGAAAGAGACACTGATGTAAAGAACAGACTTTTGGACTCTGTGGGAGAAGGCAAGGATGGGATGATTTGAGAGAATGGCATTGAAACATGTATATAATCATATGTGAAATAGACTGCCAGTCCAGGTTCGATGCATGAGACAGGGTGCTCAGGGCTGGTGCACTGGGATGACCCCAGAGGGATGGGATGGGGAGGGAGGTGGGAAGGGGGTTCAGGATGGGGAACACATGTACACCCATGGCTGATTCATGTGAATGTATGGCAAAAACCACCACAATATTGTAAAGTAATTAGTCTCCAATTAAAATAAATTATTAATTTTAAAAAAAAACAGGATTATGACAAAAAAGAGAGAGAGACAAGTAAGAATATATCATTCTTAAGAGATGATATAAATTTTAATTTACTCCCAAATACTAATTATGGAATAAGATTTCAAGAGGAGATATTTTTATTATTAAGCATTTTGTAGGGGTTGGGGGAAAAAAAGAAAATTCCAAATAACCCACCTTACTTGATAGCTGCAAAGAATCTCCAGTAGAAAATCTAACACCATGATAAATATTCCTCTCCCTCTAGAAATGGGCAAAATCAAGTATTCCCAAAAGCCAAATAGAAATCTTTTACCCCAACTGACTCCTTTATTCACTAACCAGTGTCATCAGCAGAGGCTTATCCCTGCACACTAGCTATAGCAAATTGGGCTGTGTTGGAAGGTTTTCCAGCTTCATCTTTCCTGGTTGTTCCCCATTCTTCCAGACACAACATAGTAGATAGGAGATAAGAAAAGTGAACTCGAAAGGGAGTGACAGAACGGAAGTAAGTCCAACCAATGGAGGGCATTACTTTCTTCCTAGCCCAATTTTTCTCCCATCTCTGTATGCCAGAGTCAAAACATATGGCAAAAAAAAAAAAATTAAGTGGCATTTTCCCAAAGTTATAGTTTGATCTTACATTTACTTTCTAACCTCTGTGACCATAGACAGGTCTCTTCCCCCTTTCCACACAACCCATACATGGTAAACTGATTTCACATATACATGGGTTGGGTGTAATGAGCCTTTCTCCTCCATTTCAAAACTGTTCCTTCTTTCATTCTTTAGAGTAAAAAAAGTAATTGAAGCTACAAGTTCGGTCTGGATTTGAAGTCAAATGTGACAAACAGACCATAAGAAAAAAGTATCAGAGTTGAGGAAATAATCCTGTTTCATGACAAGTGCAGTAAGAACCATGAAGTCTAATTCTAACAACTTCATTCTTAGGAGGAACAATCCAACACTAATCTCGCCAAACTCCGCAAGCTCCAACACGAGCTGGAGGAGGCCGAGGAACGGGCTGACATTGCCGAGTCTCAGGTCAACAAGCTGCGGGTGAAGAGCCGGGAGATTCACACAAAAGTCAGTGCGGAGTGAACATACCTGCCTGCTGCTGCCAAGGGCCTAAAGAAATGCACAAAATGTGCTACTTTGGGTCACTTGCTTTGTGACATTTATTCTCTTAATGTTGAATAAATAAAAACCATAGTGAACTGATACATTGAACCAGACTGTCATTTTTTTTATTTCCAGAATTACTTATTCTCAAACACGGTTCTCACCTAGCTGTTATCTTTTAAACAGTATATATGGCTTTGCAGAACATTCAGTGTTTGTACCTTTCTCACCACCCAGCATCCCCTTTCCCATCTCCACCTCCACCACACACACACACACACACACACACATTTATCTTTTGCAGGACTTGATTCTATTAAATCTCTCAAGATTGTTACAAATTGCTATGTAAAACACTCCCTGAGGCTACCCCTTCAGACAAGACCCAATCGTGCACCCACTCCACACACCTACTGTGAGCGGGGTACTGCTCTCAATTCTATGGTAACTGCCATGAACAGAGCATAGTTCTCGCCCTCTAGGAGCAATTAATATTCTATAGGGAGAAAAAGGCGGTGAGCAAACAGGAAGCTACGTAATGTGTCAGAGAAGTGCTGATGAGAAATAAAAAAAATAAGAGGGAGGCAGTCAGTGTTTTGTAAAGAGGAGTTGAGGAAGGTCTCTTTAATGAGAACACATTTGAGCAGAGACCTAAGGGAATCAAGAGTATTCCAGGCAGAGGAACAGAAGAATATGCGAAGGTATGAAGCAGAGGCGGTTTGGCGGGTCCCTGGGACAGGAAGGTGGCCAGCAGGGCTAGAGAACCAGCAAGACGGGTACCGCATAAGAGAGGAAACCTGGGAGCCCAGAGATCACGCAGGGCCTGAGGGCCCCCCGAGGACGCGTGTCTTTACTCAGAGTGAGATGGGAAATTTTTGGAGGGTTTTGAGCAGAGGAGTGATATTAACATGCCTGTGAAAGAATCGCTCTGACTGCTGTGTTGAGAGTAGACTGAAGCGGGCAGAGCTGGAAACTGGGGAGACTAGTTAGGAGTCCACTGCAAAATGAAACATTGAAAACTGACAGTGGCTCAGACTAGAAAGATAGCACCAGGAGATGATGTGAAGCACATGGATTCTAGAGGTACTGTGTAGTGTACATAGGATTTTCTGACAGATTGGATAGATGAGTGGGTCAGAGAGAATGAGAGAGAACTTCTGAATAAAGGAAGAATACTCATTACTTTGCCAACAAAGGTCCGTCTAATCAAGGCTATGGTTTTTCCAGTAGTCATGTATGGATGTGAGAGTTAGACTATATAAAGAAAGCTGAGCACCAAAGAATTGATGCTTTTGAACTGTGGTTTGGAGAAGACTCTTGAGAGTCCCTTGGACTGCAAGGAGATCCAACCAGTCCATCCTAAAGGAAATCAGTCCTGAATATTCATTGGAAAGAAAGCAGAAACTCCAATATTTTGGCCACCTGATGCGAAGAACTGACTCCTTAGAAAAGACCCTGATGCTGGGAAAGATTGAAGGCAGCAGGAGAAGAGGACAATGGAGGATGAGATGGTTGGATGGCATCACTGACTTGATGGACATGAGTTTGAGTAAACTCCGGGAGTTGGTGATGGACAGGGAAGCCTGGCGTGCTGCAGTCCATGGGGTTGCAAAGAGTCGGACAGGACTGAGCGACTGAACTAAACTGAACTGAAGACAAGAAAGATATAGTCCAGGATAAACATGAGGTGTTTAGTCTCTAGAAAATAAGGAGGAAATCAAACAAAAATGCAATCTAGACAAAAATTGTACCTGTGTATGCCTGTCCCTCTCCATCTTCTAACATCCACTCTCCCCTGCCTCCCAACCCTGTCAGCCCACACCTTTACAGTACAAAATGAACAGGCCACAACTTCATAACTGTCTAAAATTAATACAACAATTTAAAACAAGAAAAGTTTCTAAATATTCTCCTAAATAAAATTTTGGATCAAAGAAGGAACCAAAAGTAGAATCATAAAAACTTTGAAAAGTAAACGTAAGAGTAAATCTTTGTGACCTTGGTTTACACAAAGACTTCTTAGGTGCCAACACAAAACCACAAGCCATGAAAGAAAAAAAAATGATAAACTGGACTTCACCAAAGTTTCTGCACCTTGAAAAACTATCAAGGAGAATGAAAAGAAAGCCACCAACTGGGAAAAAGTATCTGAAAATCAGATTCCTGATAAAGGACTTGTGTCCAGAATACAAACAGAAATCTATCTTCACTAAAAAGAAAACACATCACCCAATTTTTAAAGAACCAAAATAAGACAAACATTTCACTAAAGAAGATATACAGAGAGCAGACAGGCACATGAAAAATGCCCAACATCATCGGTCATCAGGAGAATAATAATTAAAACATAATGAGATATCACCGATACACCTATTACAATGGCTAAAAATCCAAGTGTTAACCAAGAGGTGGAGGAACTGGACCTCTCACACCTGCTAGTGATCATGTAAAACAGCACAATCACTTTGGAAAACAGTTTGCCAGTCTCTTAAAAAGTTAAGAAATTATCCATTTGTTCCAATAATTTCACTTTGATGTATTTACTCAAGAGAAATGAAAACATATGTCCACACAAAAACCTGAACACAAATATTCACAGCATATTTATCTGTAACAGCCCCAAACTGGAAACAATCCAAATAAGCATCAACAGGTGAATGGGCAAACACATCATGGTAAATTCACATAATGTACAGTAGCTAAGTTGTGTCTGACTCTGTGACCCCATGGACTATAGCAAGCTAGGCTCTTCTCTCCATGGGATTTCCTAGGCAAGAATACCGAAGTGGGTTGCCATTTCCTTCCTGTTCTAAAGAACAGGTGGGGTTCTTTAGCACTGAGCTACCAGGGAAGATTAAAATAAACTATTAACAAACACACACACACCACACACAAATGGATGGATTTCAAAATAATTTTGTTGAGTGAAAGCAGTCAGACCATAAAGTGTGTGGACTCCATTATTCCATTCATACAAAATTCTAGAAGCTAAAAATGAATCTATAATGGCTGAAAGCTGACCAATACAGAGATAGGGATAGGGAGGCAGGATTTATGGGAGGTACAGAAGGACAGTAGGACATATTACAAAGGCCCAGGAGAAAACTTTGGAAGACAAGGCACATGTCCATCATCTTGATTCAGATGATGGTGTCACAGTGTACACATATGTCAAGACTCTTTAAATATATATAATTTGTTATACATCAATTATAAACCCATAAGGTGTTTAAAATTTTTTACTGTGGGGGAATTCCCTGGCAATCCAGTGGTTAGGACTCCACTCTCTCACCGCCGAGGGCTCCAGTTTAATCCCTAGTCAGGGAACTAAACTCCCTAACATGTGAGGTAGGGATGGAGGGGAGCAAAAGAAGGAAATTTCATTAGGGAAATACTGCAATTACAGTGCTTTGCAAAAATAACAATTAGGACACTCTATGTCTAACTTTAAAGCCAGGGTTAAAATTTTGGATAGGAATTGCATGTATTTACCAGTTTGGGGAAAACTGACTTATTTACTATGTTGATTCTGCCAATTCATGAATAAGTTCTGTTTTTCCATCTATTTATTCTTTGATTTCTTTCTTTCTTGTTTTATAGTTTCCAGTATACAAGTCCTGTACATGTTTTGTTAGATTTACATCTAAATTTTTCTTTAACTTTCTTTTTGTTTTTAAGCAATTGTAAATGGTATTGTACTTCCAATTTGGGGGCTCACATGCTTATTGCTAGCTTAAAGAAATAAAACTGATATTTGTGTGTGTATCTTATATCCGGAAACCCTACTGAACTCACTTCATAGTTCTGAGTTTGGGGGGAAGGAAGTTCTTTGGGATTTTCTACATAGACAATCACGTACCTCAGAAAACAACCACTTAAAGTGAATCTAAATGAAAACTAAGTCCAAAATTACACAGTAAATTATGAGGAAAAAGTCTGATTGGGGTTTTATCTTAAAATCAAGACAAGACTTCACTGGTGGCACAGTGGGTAAGAATCTGCCTGCCAATGCAGGGGACATGGGCTCCATCTATGGTCTGGGAAGATTACACATGCCTCGAAGCAACTAAGCCTGTTCACCACAACGCCTGAAACCCACAAGCCTAGATCCTCTGCAATAAGAGAAGCCATCACGGTGAGAAGGCCAAGCAAAGCAATGGAGACCCAGCAAACCCAAAAACATGTAATAAAAATAAAGTCAGAAGTATTGAAATAAATTTATTTGCTCTTGTACTTCACAGGATTTCTCCTGTAACTGCATCTCTGCTAACTCTTAGAGTGAATCAGTGTTGGAGTCGGGAGGAAAGGGACATAGTTCCCACAATCTTGTATGATATGGCACCCTTTATGTTTGATTTTTGCAATCCATCATAAAGAATGTCTTTTGCAGCAACAACAACAACAAAAAGTGTGATGCCTTCATTGCCTTCCTAATCCTTTGACCCTAAACTTACTCTCTCCTGAAACACTTATTGGATCATCACCTTTGTCCATTTTCAGATCTTTAATCATTAACTAGTTCAATGCTGCTGCAACACACTGGAATTGTTTTGCAAAATTCAAGCAGATTTCTAATACCACTTTTATCAACTTCAGGAAATTCTGTAAGTTTTGCCGTATTTGTCATTTTATTTTGCAATCATGCTGCATTGACTATTGTATGTTTCCAACACCTGATGATCAGCATGATCACATACCACAATGAGGAACACAAATCTGACTCTATATTAGATCTGTTTCTTTTACTTCAACATTTTGTATTCTATAGGTTTTGCTACAAGATAAGAATGTTTCCTGTAGCTTGAAATATATAAGATAGCCCACTCTCAAGGCTCTGACCTTCAAGGGTATAATACTTTTCCTTTTGTATAGAGATGAAAAGTTGCAAAACAGAGAATAACATTTGTCTTTTGGAGGTTGACAGGAACATCATGACCTGACCTACGTGGACAGCTGCAAGAACAAAGAATTCCAACACCAAGAAGTTTGCAGCAACCAACACACTCCCTCCCCTTTTAGTATAAAAGAAGCCCAAATTCTAACTCAGGTAAGATTGTTCTTTGCAGTACTAG
The DNA here is from genome assembly GCF_019320065.1 of Cervus canadensis. Lineage (NCBI taxonomy): Eukaryota > Metazoa > Chordata > Mammalia > Artiodactyla > Cervidae > Cervus > Cervus canadensis. The sequence goes on from NC_057386.1 coordinate 31,205,370, forward strand.
TCCACCACCTTCTCAGTTTGCTGACTTTCTGAATAAAGTCACTATTCGTTGCCCCAACAACTGTCTCTCAATTTATGGGCCTGTCACGTGACAAGTAATATGAGCTTGGACTTGGGACAATCATTAATGAATACATTTTATCTATGCAATATCATTACAGTGGAGATAGTAATGACAGGCACTGCACTACAACAAGCCTGAAAACATCCAGAGCCTTTGCTCAGGAAGTCTATTATATGAATTTCATAAACACATGTGCACAAGTTTACTAGAATACTATGATGTAGAACAAGAGTTAATATCATGATAAGAATTTCCATAATCTAATAAGCTGTAAAGTCAGAACACAAAACCATGCTTACAGGCTGATATCCCAACTGTGTATTTATTTAAAAACATGTTTTTTTAATCTAAAAAAATGTTTGTGTTTACAAACATAGGGGGAAGAAGTGTAAAAGGACTTACACCCAATCTAGGTAGAGATTACCTCTATGTTAAAATCTTAGGAGTGATTTAAATTTTTCCTTCAGTAAATTTGATTATATTTTTCCATCATTCTACAATATGTACCTTAGTTTTGAAATTGTTTTAAAGGTTCTTTAAAAAAAATACAATAAATAAAAGGAACTTGCTTCTTAAGATGTCTTCATATCAAGTTCTCATCAAAGACATGGGTATAACCGACAAAAGAAAGGTGAAGAGGAGTGGGTCATTTGATGGATGAGACCATTAACACAACTGCTAAAAGCTGCTGCCTTTCATCCACACTCTCGCTGAGGATTAACATTCCAGGGCTAACACAACAGCTGTCAGTGAGCAAACTTAAATTCTACCTCCTGGCTGTGACAGAGGTTTGGATGCATGTTACACACACCAGTGTCCCCAGGCACCTTCACTGTGGACTTAAGTGGGTCACATTTTCCTAAGTAGGAAGCAGAAGAATCAACTGTGGGCAGATGGAAAGAACCTTACTTAAGGGTGGAATTTACCAGCCTGATTCCTCCCTCCTGGCTCCAAGCCCCACCAAGATGCTGCTTCCGGAGCCCACAGAGAGAAAAAGAAAACCTCTTTGCTGATGAAGAAGAAAAATATCCCCCTTGGGGAACACACACCAAACATGACTTTTCTTAGATTACAGTAGCCTGACCTTCACAAGAGGTTGCACTACTTTCTCAGCTCCTCACAGAAACTATGGCTTATGGCTTTCGCTCTGGGAAACTGAGGAACAACACAGTGGGAGCCCTCAAATTATTAAAAAAAAAAAAAATCATTAAGAGCTTGGATGGGAAAGGTGGTACCTTCTGAGAAACAGATTCAAAAGTTTTTTTCTAGCATATTCAGAAAAGTAATTCAATTGACACCCACAATATTTAGTACCCCAAAATGGATTTAGCTTATCCTAGGTATATGGATAAGCAATGTAATAACATGCCTATAAATTCACTGAAAAACTTCAAATGGAATTTGACGATTTGAGAATGTTCAAAAATCTCCTTGAGTCCCAGTCACCAAGATCCAGGAGTTCGAATTCCCTCGCTACGTCTGATTTCACACCCTCCTCTTACCACACACAGTTACTCTCTGGAATCACAGAGAGAATGATGAAGGCCTACTCTCTCACATACTCGCAAATACAACACTCACCAGCCAAGTTCCACCACAGGTTCCAGGCTGGTTCCAACAATGGCAGCATTGCTTCAGCCTTTCCAGAAGACGTCCTGGAATGCGAAGTCAAGTGGGCCTTAGGAAGCATCACTACAAACAAAACCAGTGGAGGTAAAGGAATTCCAGTTGAGCTATTTCAAATCCTAAAAGATGATTGGATGGCATCACAGACTCAATGGACATGAGTTTGAGTAAACTCCGAGAGTTGGAGATGGACAGGGAGGCCTGGCATGCTGCAATTCATGGGGTCGCAAAGAGTCAGACACGAATAAGCAACTGAACTGAACTTCAGCCTTTCCTTCCTCCCAGGATGCCCTCGTGCGCACTGGAAATGAACTCCTCACTTCTCTGGGAAATTGAAACCTGATTTCTCCCCAGATATTATTGAGGGCTTCTCTCCAAGTCCAGGGCTGCTGATTTTTTCATGTGTTTTCAATGCTGTGTTCCACTCACCTACCCCTCACTAGATCTTAAGCTTTCTGAGAGAACAAAGTGTTAATCCCCGATGCCTGGAGCAGCGTCTTTATAAGCCATTTGTTAAATGAAGAGCAGGTGTTAAATTGTTGTTTGAAAGAATGAAGCAAAGCTGAGTAGAAAAGGAGCAGATGAGAAAGAATAAAGAGATGGAGCCAAAGCAAAATCAATACCCAGTTGTGGATGAGACTGGTGATGGCAGCAAGGTCTGATGCTGTAAAGAGAGCAATATCGCAAAGGAACCTGGAATATTAGGTTCATGAATCAAAGCAAATGGAGTGAACATTGACATTTTAGGAATCAGTGAAATAAAATGGACTGGAATTTAACTCAGATGACCATTATATCTACTACTGTGAGCAAGAACCCCTTAGAAGAAATGGAGTAGCCCTCATAGTCAATAAAAGACTCTGAAATGCAGTACTTGGATGCATTCTCAAAAGTGATAGAATGCTGTTTATTTCCAAGGCAAACCGTTCAACATCGCAGTAAACCAAGGCTATGCGCCGACCAGTAATGCTGAAGAATCTGAAGTTGAACAGGTCTATGAAGACCTACAAGACCTTCTAGAACTAACACCCAAAAAAGATGTTCTTTTCATTATAGGGGACTGGAATGCAAAAGTAGGAAGTCAAGAAACAACTGGAGTAACAGGCAAATTTGGCCTTGGAGTACAGAATGAAGCAGGGCAAAGGCTAAAAGAGTTTCGCCAAGAGAACACACTAGTCATAGGAAACACCCTCTTCCAACAACACAAGAGAAGACTCTAAACATGGACATCACCAGTCAATTCTGAAATCAGATTGATTATATTCTTTGCAGCCAAAGATAGAGAAGCTCCATACAGTCAGAAAAAACAAGAATGGGAGCTGACTGTGGCTCAGATCATGAACTCCTTATTGCCAAATTCAGACTTAAATTGAAGACAGTAGGGAACACCACTAGACCATTCAGGTATGATCTAAATCAAATCCCTTACGATTTTACAGTAGAAGTAAGAAATAGATTTAAGGGACTAGATCTGATAGACAGAGTGCCTGATGAACTATGGACAGAGGTTCATGACATTGTACAGGAGACAGGGATCAAGACCATCCCCAAGAAAAAGAAATGCAAAAAAGCAAAATGGCTGTCTGAGGAGGCCTTACAAATAGCTGTGGAAAGAAGAGAAGCGAAAGGCAAAGGAGAAAAGGAAAGATATACCTATTTGAATGCAGAGTTCCAAAGAATAGCAAGGAGAGATAAGAAAGCCTTCCTCAGTCATCAGTGCAAAGAAATAGAGGAAAACAATAGAATGGGAAAGACTAGAGATTTCTCCAAGAAAATGAGAGATACCAAGGGAACATTTCATGCAAAGATGGGCTCAATAAAGGACAGAAATGGTATGGACCTAATAAAAGCAGAAGATATTAAGAAGAGGTGGCAAGAATACACAGAAGAGCTATACAAAAAACTCTTCATGACCCAGATAATCCTGATGGTGTGATCACTCACCTAGAGGCAGACATCCTGAAATGTGAAATCAAGTGGGCATTAGGAAGCATCACTATGAATAAAGCTAGTGGAGGTGATAGAATTCCAGTTGAACTATTTCAAATCCTAAAAGATGATGCTGTGAAAGTGCTGCACTCAATATGCCAGCAAATTTGGAAAACTCAGCAGTGGCCACAGGACTGGAAAAGGTCAGTTTTCATTCCAATCCCTAAGAAAG